>NC_140171.1:8249230-8261730 GCF_963971535.1 Notolepis coatsorum
CTTGACCCACGACTACACACACGCACAACCCGCATGCCACCCGGGAACGAACGGAGGAACAACCTCGTTACTGCCCCCAGAATCACGGGGTCAAGGGCAAACCCAACCCCGTGGCAAGGCCGTAGCAGCGGAGCACGAAGGAAGACCCAGACCCACCAAAAGGACTGGACTCCCTGGAATGGGGGCCCGGAGAAGTCCATGATGCCAGCATCAAGACCCCACCAGGTGGGCACGTAGTGCCCCGCCCCCCACATCGCCAGCGTATTCGGACAAAGGCCCCTCAGTTACTGCACCTGGTATTCCCAGGCGGAACCAACCAGGCCAGTAAGCCGAGCGGGCCCCGTCCCCCCAATAGTACACCGCCTGGCACACTGACCCTGCAGAATAGGCAGTCAGCATGGCCGTAAGCACACAAAAAAGGTTAACCAACGGAAGCAGGCAGCGCACCGGGGAAAAACCAGGCAACAGGCTGTTAACCCTAGCCTGGAGACTGCGGACGAGACAGGCGCCAGAGGGGACAGCTGAACACAGCCGCCCCGGCGGAAGGAGCGTAAGCTGGCGGTGTTGCATGACCAAGCCTCCATTTAACAACCCCCACCCAGAGGGGTCGAGGCAGAGAAGGCTGACACGATTGGCAGACGTCATGAACGTGCAGGGGCACCCTCAACCGGTGAACCCGGGAGTTGACACTGCTCCAACACACCAGGGAATCAACCACCTCGGTGTTACCCAATGCGGTGGTTGTTCCTATAACCCCTCAAGAAAAAACTCCAAAACACACCTGCGGGTATACACCGGCTATACCGCAGTACAAATGTTTCAGTTTCCAAAAAGGGTTAACCCAGGCCTACGGGTCGCAAACATCACTTCGGACCGGGCCTGGCGGTACGGGAAGCACAGGGTCACCAGAGGAGGTCAAAAAAACCACCCCCACAGGCCCCTCTTCGCCATGCGTGAGAGAGGAGCGAAAAACAATGGAGAACCAGCCCCTAAGCACACCGTTCCTGGTATTCCCCGGCGGTCTCCCAACCAAGTACTAACCAGGACCAACCTGTGTAGCGGCCGAGATCCGACGAGATCGAGCGCGTACAGAATGGCATGGCTGTAAGCCATGACGACAGTGCTGAGTAAAAACATACCCAACCAGGGTCTCCATAGCGCTTAACCCTGTGACACCCAGACCGACCTGGCATTTTTCCCCCTGAAAAAAGCCCAAGTCCCTCAGGGTACCAGAACAGCAGATCTGCATCCCCGGCGGACAACGGGTTCAACTGACCTGGACCAGCGTGACCAGAACCAGTCCCGTGCCCTAACCACGCCGACATGCCCCAGGAAAAGGGCAGATATGCGTGTTGATCTTAACATGAAAAGAAGGCGCCACCCAGACGTCGGGACGAACCGCGCCTGGTGGCCCACCCCAAGGGCGTGAGACCCCACTACATATGTTCAGATCCATCCCGTCATCATCCCCCAGACATGAACGAGGATCCGTCGACAACCCACCCAGGTCATGGGATGTGGTCGCCGGAAGAGGAAAAACCCCCATCTCAGTTGCTTTATAAAAACGCTGTTTCAACCACAAGCAACTAAGGCGTGCCAGTCAATCGCCTGTTTACAGCGAGCTAGCACTATACGTGCGTCGGGACACACCCCCATCAATGAACAGGCTATTTAGACCTGCCATTGAATCCCCAAGGCGCCCAGGGGAACGACAAGAGGGGTGTGACACTCCCTAACTCCAACACTTCTGGAATAGAAAGAAGGAAGCATCAACAGTATGTATCCCAGTCTACACAGCCGGGGTAAAAAATGTTCACATTTTTACATCCCACCACCCTCCCATAGGAAAGAAACGGGGATCCCCAGAGAGACTTCCCACGCGAGCTGTACAGATTGAAAAGAATATATTGCACCTTGAGCCATGTAAAAAACTGGTTTTACGGCCTCCGGGGAAGAGGCACCGAACCCATACACACTCAATAAACGAATCGAATCGAATATACATACAATAGAAAAGGACCCTTCTAGAGGGTCCACTCACTTTGACAATCTGAGGAGGAAGGCTCTGTACTCTGATGGAGGCTTCCTCACATGGATCACATGGAAGAAGGAGTCCGAACTCACAGAAGGCCTGAGTAGGCGCTTGGTGAGGAGGAGCCCTGACCACCCCCCCTGAAAACAGATCCATCACATGGACCTGAACAGCACACGGAAGTCCTACCAACAGAGACGCGCACGGTGACGTACTCTATGGCGGGGGAATTCCTGCGGGAATTCCTGCGGTGCACACGCCCAATATACCAGGCCGTGGGACCAGGAACTCCCTCCCCCCCCCCCCCCCCCCCCCCGTAACGTGCCGAACCGCCACGTGACGGGAACCTTGAAGGACAGGGGGTGTACCCCTGACCGACAGACAATGGGGAGAGGAAAGGTTACCAGTTCACCCCTTTACGACCCCACACCCATGATACGACGTAACGACAAAAAGAGAATATGACACAGTCATAGTCAGCTCTATGAAGCGTTTCACAGCTCCACACAGCGCACAAGCTAACCTGCTATCTGATTTTTACTAAGGAAAAACACAGAATAGAGAGGGCTCTAAGAACCCCGGTCCAACATACACATGTGCTTCTGTGGCCAGTACAACCCAGTTGTAGGTCACATGACACACACAACCCATCATCATCACAATGAGAGAATACATCATTCTTGATTAGTATCGACCACAGGCCTTGCTAAACACACATGACAGCAACCAAACCAATTTCCCTTTAGGAAATAAGTTTCTCCAGCAGATTTAGCACAACCTCAGCAATCAAGCTGAGAGGTACATCGTATCCCTACCACACAAAAGACACAATTAATGCACAACATGTCTGATAGGAGGTGATAAAGTCCCCAGGGAACCGGGGGGGGAAAAACACAATCCTCCTATTTTACCCACAATACGGCCAGTTAAAACAGGAAAACCTGTTAATGTGTGAACTCACTGTCCATTGTCATTACAGTCTGAGAAAGAACATTCTTTTACTCACTCGTCACCAAGCATAGCTTCATAGGTTAGTTGCCTTAGTAGTGAGTACACGGTACACATAAACACCATGATGTTTCTCACACAACAACCAGATCAATACATCACGACCTGCACGGAGAAGCTACTGCCAGTGACAAAAACAGCTCACACACAACCCGCAACGTATCTCAAATGCATTGCAACAACACACGTTTTGGGAAAAAACACCGTCATTCACAATACATTTAGCAAGGTAAAACCAGAAGACGTGTTATGAGGGTCTGGCCAACCCCGTACCTGCCCGGAACGCAGATCAGCGAAGTGCAGTCACAAGCGTCCCGTGTTGTTCGATCCGGGCAGCGTCGCCGCTCCACCAGTCGCTACAGTCCTCTTTGTTGACGCAATCCCCGTCTAGGCTCGGGCAGGGTTGACGAACATCCCCTGTCAAGGATGACGTCGTGGTCAAGAGTGTAAAACATGTTAAAAATCAAAGCACGTTCAACAGAATAGCATCAAGCTAACGGCTGCTCCAGCCGTTCGGGTGCTATCGCTTCCGCTCGCGAGACGCCGATCTACGACGCACGCGATCAGGAGCGAGCTCCCGGCGGCGCGCGAGAAGCCAAGCTCCCCGCGCCAGGCCACCGACCGGCTAACCGTAAGCTATGAACATGTAAACAATGACATAACACTCACCCAGACAGGCCGCCGTTCTGAACCCTCCTCACTTTTTAAGAGAAAAGAGAACACAAGACGTCAACACCGCTTCACAACGGTGACAATAACACGTCCGGCGGAATCAGCACAGTACCAACTGGCCTGTATAGCTGACTTTGAACATGAATCTGCCGCTATCGCACATTACATGCACATATCCCCTCGTGAAGGAATACTCTCATTTGGATATGAAAGATGGGGTCTTAACACGGTGACAGAGAGAATCCACTCGTCCAGAACACACAGGGATCACCAGTGTCAATGGTCGCGGCCCACTAGTTAAAACTATAATGGTCGCCAGACCAAGGCCTTCTGTCGCCTAGACGGCTAAACAAAGGACCCTAGCCTGGGGCCGGTTTCCATAAACTTTGTCTAGTAGCCCCCATAGCACTAACAGACAAGTGGAGCCCGCCAGCAAACACTACTCACCCAACCTGGAACGCACCGCTCCTCACAACAGCGGCATGTCCGACAGTTCAGCTGTGGCCTGACAGGTTTCACCCCAACAAACACAGCAAGGAACTGCAGTTGAGAAGCATGCAGCGGCGTGCTCCCAATACGAAAACCGGTGGAGGGTTTGTAGAATGATCATCATCTTCTAGACACTCCAGTACGAAGACAATATCGCCGTATTTTCTCGAAAATAGTGAGAGAGAAAATAAAGATATGATGTCAACGTATCCTTGTTTCCCAAGCTGTTCCTAATCCAATTTCTTCCATCATGGTGTCAAGTGTGGGGATCTACCGAGGCACTTCTTCCTTGTGGTGAAAGCGAGAAGGAGGAGAGCAGGTGACCACACACCTGCTTATGAAGGTAAGCTGATGAGGGGTGTGGTCAGACTAATACTGGTATTAGAGGTACATTTGTGGTTTATTCAGTACGCGTGCACGTACGCGAGATAGTGCAGAAGGCGAAGCCAAGCTGAGCCCTAACGATACAGAACGTGGCTACACGGATCCACTGAAACGGATATTTAAAGACATCTTCACCTTAAAATGCCTTTTTTCGAAAATCTCCGTTTTCTTTTCCGAAAATGCCGTTTATGTGTGGATGAAAGGCCTAAACGTAGAGAAAAATGTGCCTTTTGCTAAATATCCGTACTCGTGTGAACAGGGCCTAAATGTCCCCACTTAGAGGGAAAACAAGGGGCTACTTTAGAGTTAACGTTATGAAGTCAATGGAATGTCCACAAAAGGAATGGCAATGTTTGTGTGTGCGTGCGTGCGTGTGTGTGTGTGTGTGCGTGCGTGCGGTGTGTGATTGCTATACCCAAGAAAGGCGTCATTAGCTGGTAGCTGGTAGCGGAGACAGTGCTGGCGCGGGTGCGTCCAGCGAAGGCTCCTTCAGCGATGGTGAACAGAGCCTGCTTCTTCTGCAGGCCGCAGCTGGTCAGCGTCAGGGTGTCGGCCGTGCTGTGAGAGAGGGAACACAGGCGTGTCCATGTTGTTTGTCCATGTTCACCATTCCCCTCTGCACTCATCTCAGCAGCCGTGCGGCAGCAGGTGAAGCACGGCCACCGCCGGACAACATGTGGCATGACGCCATGCAGGGTCAGGGGTTGCTGCTGACCTAGCATCAGATTGCTCAGTTTCACCTGACCATATTAGGGCTGAGCCCAAACGTTCGAACGTTCGGACCTTCGTTCGTTACGTTGGCATTCGAATTCTAAATCAACATTCGAATACATTTTTTTTTATAATATTTATTTTTCTTTTCCCAGCAGCCACCACAGCTGCAGAATGATGTCACTGAGGAAACGCTGCATGTTGAGCGTTAGTCAAATGGTAAATGCTGCATTAATAAGAGGTAAGAACTAATGTAAAAGCTAGATGTGTTTAAATTTTGGGAGTTAAATTATGGAATAGCCTTAGTGACGGGTTGAAGTTGTGTACTTCTCAAAAAAGCCTTCTCAAAAAAGTACAGTTTTGAGTAAAACATCAAACATTTGTTTTTTCTTTCAAAAAATTATATCTTGCAGCATATTTTAAGTTTTTCTTTCTTATATTAAAATATATTTAGTTTTTAAGAATTTGTAAAGGATAGGCAAAAATAAGCATGTGCTTCAGCCTATTAATTTTTTTCGGTCGTTGATTTTGGATTTTGTGTGTGAGCTTGCCTTGAATATGTAAATTTGTGATTTTCTTTTCCTTTTGTAAGTCCACACGGGTGTGTTTGATTTGTCTGTAAACAAGACCGAAAAATAAACTTCATTCATTCATTCATTCAATATAGCAGCTTTTATCCAAAGCGCTTTACAATTTGTTCCTAAACCAGTCTAAACCAGGGGCGGGGCTAGGGGGTGGCTACTTGGGCTCAAGCCCCGATTGTTTTCTGAAAAGCCCCGAATCTATTTAAAAAAAATAAGATTTTTTCTTTTTTTTCTTTTGACAATTAATCATTGTTACATGAAAATATGTTTGCACCAGATTTAGCAGAAGCTAATTTCCATCTGTAATCTATCCAGCTGCTAACTGTATTTGAGTGAGTTAAGTCTTGGTGTTATGGTAGACTCAGACCTAAGCTTTAAATCACAATCAACAAGTTGACAAAAACATAATTCTTCCACCTTAGAAACATAGCTAAAGTACGGCCATTTATAAATCAAAAGGACGGTGAAAACCAGATCCATGCCTTTATCTCAAACCGACTCGACTACTGTAATGCACTCCTTACCGGCAGTGGTGCAGTGCTGGTATAACTCGGTATAACGGCGTTATACCTCGCTCACTGAGGCTGAAGTACGCGCAATCGCTTTTTACATGGCATTATCCAACCGGACTCCCGGAGAAGCATGCAGCTGCAGAGCCGCAGAGCCAGCGGCGCTCTCTGGGCCGCGCGCTGACGGCCGCGCTGTGAGGCAATAGTATCCAGCTGCAGGACGAGAGCAGCCAAAAAAAACTGTGCATGCGCGCGCACGTGCACGCGCGTGGAGCGTTTGACCTACTGTCAATTTGCCACTGCAACACTGCTTACCGGCCCCCCGGAAAAATACGATGATAACTATTTTATTGCAATGCACTATTGCATTATTTTATTCTATTTTACTAACTATTTTATTGCACTGCACTATTTTACTTTGTATCAGTGATAATCAAACCGTAAACAAAGACGCATATTAACACTTTCAGTGCCAGATGGCGCTGTTTACTGTTACTGTTGAAAGGCCAGCGCCTTTTAACATGGGGATACGTGGCTGTGTTTGCAGGCCTAAAGCTATATTATATATTATAGCTATGGATCTAATAATATAGTCGATTGTCATTGAGTTTCTTCTGGTCAAGATGCAAAAAACAGATCATTTTTCCATCCATACATTTCCGTTTTATACCGTCGTGAATATGAGTGTAGTTTCAGGGTGGTCTGGTGTCATTTCCAAAATGACAGACACCAAGCCACATCGTTTCAAATGGAGTGCAATAGCGGCCGCAAGGTGTTAGGCGGCGGTATTGGACTTTTGAGATCTCAGACCCATCCCCAGTGATAACACAGGCTGCCGGCATGTCTTTATGAATGGAAATATCGAATAAAAGAAACAACGATGAAAACCCGACTATACTCTGGTTTTCGGGGGTCCTGGCGCTCAACGTTCGGCGAGTTAACCCTAGATCTTAGATCCTAATATGAAAAACGATGTGATTTAATGTTCTATGTCTTACCTTGACTTTGTCTATTTTACTGCTATCTATTTTATGCTTTATGTCTGCACTTTATGCATTGCTCTTGATCTGCCAATGTTGTGCTCATTTTATGCCTGTCTTTTTGTACTGCTGTGAAGCACTTTGAGCTGCAATTCTTGTATGAAAGGTGCTATACAAACACAGTGTATTATTATTATTATTATTATTATTATAAATTATTATAGTTTGCTTCATTAATTAAAGGGTGTGAATTTAAGTGTTCTCTAGTGCCTTTTGTTCGCTTTAAGGTGGTGGTATAAGTTAAAGGTTGTGGTGTCGAAGTAAAAAAAAATCCGTGCACCTATCTGGGCTAAGCCCCGGATCTCCTACAATCCTAAATCCGCCCCTGGTCTAAACCCGTCTGAAAGAGCTCCAATATGGGGGTTATTTTCACCACAGATCAATCTTTTCATTTGAGTCTGAGTCTCCGTCACAGTAAAGCTTCTTCAAAGTGCCAACCTGGACTCATTGATGAAGAGTCTGGTCAGCAACTATGACTTCACACACACACAGTCTCACACACACAGTCTCACACGCACACACACACACACACCCCTTACCCGAGGCTGTCCTGGGTGATGGTTGACAGAACGCTAGTATCCAGGGCACACAGGACGGCTCCTCCTATAGCGTTGATCACTGTAGTACCGAGGCTGGTCCCGTTCATACTCAGATATTTAGTGATGATAAGCTTGGCCTGGAGGGGGAGGAGGCACACACACACATGGTACAGTAAACACACATGTACATCTGCACACACACATTAGGGATGCAACTTGCTAACTTTCCTGAAAATCTCCCATGGGAATTTAAACTCAGGAATTTAGGAAATTCTGCAGAATTTTTATTTAAAAAAAATCGTAGTATAGCGCTTTTCAAGGTACTCCTTGAATATGTGAATAAAAGTAGAAAGAGATCATTATAAAATCCTCATGCAAGCGGTAATGCTATCCGACTTAAATACATAGCAGGGTTAAAAATAAGAACACTAAGAGAAAACATAATACAATAAGAAAATACTTTACAGTCTTTACAATCAGACAAGAGACAGAACAATGTAACAGCACATGCACAGTGCATTCTCTCATCACATGCACAGTGTATTCTCCCATCACATGCACAGTGTATTCTCCCATCACATGCACAGTGTATTCTCTCATCACATGCACAGTGTATTGTATTCTCTCATCATCACATGCACAGTGTATTCTCTCATCACATGCACAGTGTATTCTCTCATCACATGCACAGTGTATTCTCTCATCACATGCACAGTGTATTCTCTCATCACATGCACAGTGTATTCTCCCATCACATGCACAGTGACAGTCTCATGCACATGCACAGTCTCTCTCTCTCTCTCTCTCTCTCTCTCTCTCTCTCTCTCTCTCTCTCTCTCTCTCTCTCTCTCTCTCTCTCTCTCTCACACACACACACACACAAACCCATCCAAGGTGTTTACTCACGCTGGCTGGGTCCCACTCCCCGTCCGAGGAGTCCATCAGAGCAGACACAGTGTCTATCTTGGTGATGGTCCACAGCCCAATCTCTTCAGCAGAGGCGCCACGGGACGCAACCCCCAACGCCTGGACCTGGTATTCTGGGATGGCCGTACCATTGTACGCCTGGTGGGGGGGAGGGGGGGGGGGGGGGGGGGCAGAGACAGTAAGCAGGTGTACCAGGGTGATTTTAATCAGCCACACCTGCCCTGGGTCAAGCTAATTACACCCGGGAGCAGCTGCATCAAAGTAAGGTTAAATATGGCCATCCACGGGCGGCTAAGTCAGTGGGCAAGGCGCTCGCCACTAACGCAGGAGATGCTGGGTTCGAGCCCAGCTCTCGCCGTTGCTTCCGGCTTGGCTGGTCGTTCATACTAATACAATTGGCAGTATTAGGGGGTGGGAAAGCCGGTGGGTGGGGATCGGACGTTGTGGACAGGTCGGTTGGTGCGCCTGTACAGCAGAATCAGGAAGCAACGGGGGCAGCGTGAGCCTCCCACGCGTTACTCCTCGCCGCTGAGAGATCGCGCTGTACAGGTGAAAAGATGCGACAGGCTGCCTCCTCGTGTACCGGAGGGGACACGTGATGCAAGGCTTGGTCCACATTGCAGCCGACCAGTGGGAGGCATGGTCTAACAACGTTCGAGACAGGGGAGGGTAGAATTGGATAATACGAAATTGGGATGGGAGAAAAATAGAAAATGGGGAGAAAAAGTAGATAAAAAGAATATATATGGCCATCCACACAAACACTAGAGAGAGCGCCTCTGTCATGGCAACATGTTAAATCAGCTCTTGCCACTCTCTTCAATACGTTTGTACCGTCTACTCTGTATCTATAACCCCTTTCTCACTGCCCATTAAAGCTGGGGTTTGAACCCCATTATCCCTGCATGCCGTTCTGTGTGAAAGGAACGGAAGCGGAATGGGGGGGTAAAATTTCATGCAGCATTTATTTTGCCGTCTTCGGGTATAGTCAAATTGCCGGGCAGTTTCGTCCCGGCTTCTCAGTGTTAAGGGACATGCCGGCATCGCGGGATAGGGCACACCACCACCACAGGGTCGTTGGTACAAACAGGCAGGTTGGTCGGCGCACATCTCTGAGTGACCGCTGATCCGTTGAACACAATGTGCGACACCTTTCCTGAACGTGGCTTTTGAGAGACTATCTGCTAAAAGGGTTAGAACCGAGTCACCTACCTCGCTCAGCTTCCTGCGAACAATAGCGAGGTACTCCTCTTCGTCCACCATTTCTATGATGGCAGGCAGATTGTCTTTAACGATGTCCTTGTCGAGGCACAGGTCGAACTGCTCGGTGGTGTCGTAGTCGAAGGGGAAGGTGTCGTCGGTGATGATCAGTCGAGTGATCTCCCCCACCGTGCATCCACTCCCTAGACGAGCACAAAGAAGAGCCAGTCACACACACGAGGTTTACACCGTTTACACGAGGCTGGGATGTTTTACTTTCAAAAATGTGATCCGCTACAGTGTTACCTGTTCAGAGTAACTGTGTAACATGAATAAGTGGAACACCCAAACTTTAAAAAAAAAAAAATTTTGTTTGCCTCCAAAAGTAGTGGAGGGGAGAGAGAGAAGAGGGGAGCGAGAGGGGAGGGGGGAGAGAGAGGGGAGAGAGGGGAGAGAGGGAAAAGAGAAGGGGGGAGAGGGGAGAGAGGAGCGAGAGAGGAGGGGGGAGAGAGAGGGGAGGAGGGGAGAGAGAAGGGGGGAGAGGGGAGAGAGAGGGGAGAGGAGGGAGAGAGAGGATGGGAGAGAGGAGGGGAGAGGGGGGGCGAGAGAGGATGGGAGAGAGGAGGGGAGAGGGGAGAGAGAAGGGGGGAGAGGGGAGAGGGGGGAGAGGGGAGAGGAGGGAGAGAGAGGATGGGAGAGAGGAGGGGAGAGGGGGGGAGAGAGAGGAGGGGAGAGGGGAGAGAGAAGGGGGGAGAGGGGAGAGAGGGGAGGAGGGGAGAGAGAGGAGGGGAGCGAGCAGGAAGGACACAATAGAAGGACAGAGTGTGAAAGCGTACCGATGGCTCTCTTGGACACTAATCTGTTGGATATCCTGATGGCCCTTCTCATGCGTCGCCTCTTCTTCCTCGACACCATCTTCCTCCGAGCCTTCAGGAAGGACCTCAGGAAGCTGCGCTTCGTTTTCTGCCCGGTGAAATTAAACATTCAATCCACACACGATATACGTACAGTGGTGTGGGCAGGCAGACATCACCAAACATATACACATACTCACATTATACTGTAATCACACATAATCACACATACTAGCGTAATGTGTAATTAACACACACACACACACACATACACACACACATATAGTATCAAGGTCAAGTCTATGTTCTACTCACCTTATCAAAATATTTGTAGACGTTTTTAGTGAGGTAGAGTGGCAGCATGTCGAGGTTATTCAAGGTTTGTCCTGTCCATGTTGAAGTATTTCTGATTTCACAAAAACAGTGGAAAGTTAAATATTTTCTTAGGACTTACGTCTATAGACTAGCTTTTATGTCAATGTTTAATCAAATGTTTTATTGTTATTTATGGTTCTTTATGATCATCGTTATTTATGGTTCTTTGTGATCATTGTTATTTATGGTTATTTATGACCATTGTTATTCATGTTTTTTTTAATGACCATTGTTATTTATGGTTCTTTATGATCATTGTTATTTATGGTTCTTTATAATAATAATAATAATAATAATAATTCATTTAATTTATATAGCGCTTCTCAATAACCCGAAGTCGCTGACAGTAGTCGGGAGCAGGAGTACAAACAAAGAAACGAAAGCAAAGAAACAAAAACTTTATGACCATTGTTATTTGTTTCGATCCCTTTCGTTCCATTTCTTCGTTCCAATTCTTTATGTGAAGCACTTCCTAGTTTTTTAGAAGCGTGCTTTATAAATAAAACATTATTATTACCGTATTATTATTATTATCATTGGAATCATTTGGATGTTGTTTTGGGGAAGCAACAGAGCAGCAGGACAGAGGCAGAAGCCTCCAGGACGTACCCGTACTGTGTGCTGCCCGACACCAGCAGCGTCTCCATGGCAGCCACCTGAGCAGAGGTGAAGTCCGGGCAGTTGTTGAGCTTCTCCAGGATGGAAGGGTCCGAGTTCTGGATGTACGACCCGTCCAGGGTGCAGCACATGTTCCCCAGAACCGCTACGTTGTCTTGAGTCAAGCTTGTGTTGGTTATACCCTGGGAAAGTAAAACAGATCAAATGTTTGGATTGGGCTGTTAGTGAGACATTTTTTATATATATGTCATGATATCCAGAATATCAGTATATCACAATATCTGCTACATAAGCTACTGGCAAGCTTCATGCTCTGCACCTATCCTCTGACCAGCCTCGAACCATGAACCCTTCTCGCTCACCAGTGCCACGAAACGTTACTACCGCGTTTTTTTTAACCCTTTCACTGCCACACGACGGTCGCCGTCGGTTGTGTGATAGTAACGGGTTAACCTCCTGTCGTGTGGCAGTGAAAGGGTTAACCTGATGTCGTGTGTGGCAGTGAAAGGGTTAACCGTCTGTGTGTATTGTCGCGGTGAAAGGGTTAACCGTTTTGGT
>NC_140171.1:8266730-8276730 GCF_963971535.1 Notolepis coatsorum
TTCAAATGCTGCTGAAATGTGCATTATATATATATATATCTATTGGATTAAATAAAATAAACATTTCAGAAGTATTGTAAAGAAACAGTATTGTAAAACAAAAAACACACAAGAAAACACCTTCCTTTTCACATCCACAATGGTACACCTTAAAATGCAATTATACTGACTTCCGGTCTGACCGCGGAAGAACATGGCTGCTTAACTCGCGAGCTCCCCGACAGCAAAATGAGTTAGCCCCGGGAAACATTTATTAACAACACCAGGGTATATATTTAATAGGGATGACAGAAGGGGCTATCACGAGACGTAGGGCGACCACGATTACAACTGAAAAGGACGACGGAATGGCAGAGAATGACGAAGTAACGGGAGGAAAAGATGGCGACGATGACTGTGAACAAGAAGCCACGCTGTTGAACATATACAACAAGCTCAAAGACTTCAGAAAAGACAATGAGCGTCAGTTTCGGGAGATAAGGAATGACATGAACAAAATGAACGACAGGCTCGGTGAAACGGAGGGGAGAATCGGAGAAAATGAAAATGTGCTTGATGCGGCGACGGTTTTAATAAAAAAACTGATACAGAGGCAGGCCGACATGGAGGCTAAACTGCTCGACCAAGAGGGCAGAACGAGGAGAGAGAACCTGCGGGTGTATGGTATCCCGGAGGAGAAAGAGGGAAAAGACATGCATGGATTTCTAGACGGCTTGTTTAAGGACGCACTCGGACTGCCTCATGACATGGACCTTCGTATCGAACGAGCACACCGGGCACTGGCCCCAAGGCCTAACAACCCACAGCTGAAGCCACGGTCAATCGTGGTTAAGTTTGGGAGTTACAAAATGAAGGAAGAGATAATACGCCGAACATGGCAGAAGAAGAACGTCTCATGTGGCAACGATCGCTTCTATGTCGACCATGACTTCCCCACTGAAATACTGAAGAAGCGAGGAGAATATGCCGAGGCCAAGAGAATAATGAAGGAGAAGAATCTCAAGTTCCAGACACCGTATCCAGCGAAGATGAGGGTATTCTACGAGGATGGCACCCGCCTGTACCAGAGCGCGGCGGAGGCGGCGACGGATATGGCAAAACGTGGATTCAAGATCACCGTGGTGAACCCGACTACCGACCCGGACCGAAAGGAGATAATGCGGCTGTCTACCTGGCAGACAGTGGGAAGAAAACGGGGACCGGGGGACGACATGCAGGCGACGGGGACTGAACGCCCCACACAGCAGGGCAATGGTCATCACGGATACCGGGAGAAACTACAGGGATTCAGACGGGGACAGTCGGAGGCGGACAATTGAGATAAAGTTCATGAAGCGCATGGATACAGATAAGTCACGGGGGCATCGTCATAGAATAAATAACATCACAAAATGCCAATATGTATATAAAAGAAAAGACAAAAAAAAAAGGGGATAAAAAAAAGGGGATAAAAAAAAAAAAAAAAAAAAATTTGTAATGAGAATAGAGGGCAATAGATAGGAGAATATGATAAAACTGTGGGAGGGGAAATATCCCGGATGGATACAGGAAAAATATAACGAAATGAACCACAGGCCATTATGGCTATGTCATAGAAGTTACAATATACCAATATATATCTGAGAGATATACAAATGTTAATTGTTGGAAACGTTACCGTTTTGTCAAGTTCAGTTGAATTGATCGCACTGTATATAGATTACATTTTTTTTTTTTTTTTTTTTTTTTTTTGTGCAGTTTTGGCGCCCCCCTCTATATCTGCAACCATTATTTTTACATTAAACAAATTCTAACATAAGGGAAAATGAGCCAAAAATCTAAAACGGTCGGTCGGTCTGAGCCTCAGCTTTAGGTGTTCACAGTCAGAACATGCTAGAGCGCTGTGCATTGATGGGTATCGGTCAAGTGGTTATAGAATTGAACGTTGAGGAAAGAAAGACTAACGTTAGAGAACTATGAAGAAAAAAGCAAAAAAAAATAATAATAATAATAATACAAAAAAAAATACAAAAAAAAAATACAGTGGTGAATCTCGCCTAGGGCACCAAATGGGCTAGGTCCGCCCCTGTGCACTCCTCTGTTAGTCGAGGGGGACCGAGGTGCATGGGTGAGTATCGATCTCACACTCGGTACGACTGTTCTATCTGGGGTCATATCGAACGTAGCTTGGGTAAATGTGGGGGGGGGAATGTATTTATGTCTTTTTTATATGTTCTTTTTTATTTCATTGTATGCTATACTATTGTATATATATATCTTCACAGTCTCAGGCACTAGAATACGTCCTGGATTGCACAGGGGAGATGCATTACGAGGAATATGGGGCTGATTAAAATAATATCGTGGAATATAGACGGATGTCATCATCCCATTAAGAGGAAAAAGATATTGACGTTCTTGAAACAAAAAAAGACAGATATTGCACTAATTCAGGAATCGCACCTGGATGAGGAGGAGTCGGCCAAGCTTAAAAGGGATTGGGTGGGACAAATATACTATAGTACGTTCTCTTCTAGGAAGAGGGGGGTGGCAATATTGGTGAGAAAAAACTTAGACCTAAAGGTGCACAATAGTTTCTCACATGATGAGGGAAGATGGGTTATACTGGATGCTGATTTAGAGGGACAGAGGACTACTTTAGCTAATATATATGCGCCCAACGGGTCATCCTCAGACTTTTTCCATGAGGTATGTGAGGTGGTCAGGAAAATAGGGAATAGCAACGTAATCATAGGGGGGGACTTCAACTTGGTTGGAAACACCTTGATGGACAGATCGTATCAACCCAGGACCGCTGACAACACAGGGAGACTGGCGGTTGGTGTTCTGATAGAGGAATTGGGTCTAGTGGATATTTGGAGGGTTATGAACCCACAAGAAAGAGACTACACGTTTTACTCTCACCCGCATTCCTCATACTCTAGAATAGATTATTTCCTGATCTCTAGCGCACTGGTAGAACAGGTGGCGAGTACTGGGATAGGAAACATTGTAATATCTGACCATGCTCCGGTTGATTTAGTGATCACATCCATGGAAGAAGGGCAACGATCTCGGAGATGGCGATTCAATAACCTGATGTTAAATGATGAAGGATCATGTGCGTACATTAGAACTATATTTAAGGAATTTTGGGAACTTAATGAAGGGTCAATAGATGATAGTGGCATAATGTGGGACACATGTAAAGCTTACATGAGAGGACGACTCATACAATACGGTGCGATACTAAAAAGGGCAGAGAAACAAAAAATGACAGCGTTAGATGAGGAAATTAAAATACTCTCGAAACAGCACAGTCAGAGGCCAGACCCAGAAACGTGGAGAAACCTAAGCAAATCCAAATACGAATTGAACAACATATATCAAAAGAAGGCTGAATATGCGTTATTTAGGACCAACCAAAGATATTATGAACAAGGGGAGAGAGCGGGTAAAATACTAGCGAATCGGGTTAAACAAATGCATAATCAAAATATTATATCCTCGATTCGTAATAAAGATGACAAGATCATTACAGACAAAAAGGAAATTAATAATGTTTTCAGGTGCTTCTACCAGGACTTGTATACCCCACAGAAGGCGGTGGATCAGCTAAAAATGGACGCGTTCTTCGACAAAATCAAATTACCGTCATTATCGAAACAACAGGTAAAATCAATGGAGGGGGGGGTCTCGATAGAAGAAATACACGCGGCAATCAACAGCCTTAAATTGGGTAAAGCACCAGGAGACGACGGGTTTACTCCCGATTTCTACAAACAATTCAGTGATATAATCGCTCCGAGACTATTAAAAGTATATGAGGATTCATTGTTAAAGGGGGGCTTGCCCACTAGCTTGAGATCTGCCACTATTACATTACTACAGAAAAAGGGCAAAGACCCTCAATGCTGTGGAAGCTATAGACCTATATCCCTGAGCAATTTGGAAGAAAAAGTATTGGCAAAGATACTTGCGAATAGAATAGAAGATGTATTACCAACTCTGGTGCATTCAGATCAAGTGGGCTTTGTGAAGGGGAGAAACTCAGCTGATAATATCCGCAGACTCCTACACATAATGTGGAAGGTCAGGAATGATATAGAACCTACAGTGGTCTTCTCATTGGATGCCGAAAAGGCCTTTGATAAGGTGGAATTTGCATTCTTATTTCACACACTAGAGCGCTTCGGGTTCGGACCATCGTTTACCGGGTGGGTAAAACTGTTATACACAAATCCGATGACATCAGTATTGACCAACGGGATCGTATCCTCGCCCTTTAACCTAGGGCGGGGGACGAGACAAGGTTCTCCGCTTTCTCCCCAAATGTTTGCGCTCTTCCTCGAACCACTTGCTATCGCACTAAGGACTAATCAGGACATCAAGGGGATAATAGCGGGACAGGTAGAACATCAATTATTTTTGTATGCGGACGATATCTTATTGGTATCCAGCAATCCCCGAACAGCAGCTGGGGTCATTGGAACTATTATCGAGTCCTTCTCCGAAATATCTGGGTACACAATCAACTGGAGCAAGTCAGAAGCAATGCCTCTCTCTAAATGTTGTCCCCCTGATATCAGAAGGGGGTGGCAATACAGATGGATGCCGTCAGGGTTGATATACCTAGGAATAAAGCTGATCCCAGGTCTGAAAGAGTTGATGCAAACCAATATTGCCCCTATAATCGAACACATTAGTGCTCTGACCCAGAATTGGGCCAAAATGAATATGTCCCTCCTGGGAAAGATAAACCTAGTAAAAATGATATTGGCTCCCAAATTAAATTATATCCTATATATGTTGCCGCTGACTCTCCCGACCCAATTACTCAAACAGTATGACAAAGTCATTAATGTTTATCTGTGGGGGGGCAAAAGGCCGCTATTTGGACGGGCCAAAATGTATGCAGCAAAGGAAAATGGCAGCTTATCCCTGCCTAAACTAGACTGGTATCACTATGCATTCTCGCTCTCCCAGCTCTCCAAACTGAATCACTCGTCTATTTAACTACGAGAGCCTCTATATGGTATAATAAGAAACTAAAGATTGGTAAGAAATCAGTCATATGGGACGATTGGATTAAAAGGGGGATACATGTACTAGGGGATATAGCCGGGGAGGATGGGGTCTTGCCTTTTGAGGATATTAAAGAGGATTTTGATATAGATAATAAAAACTTTTATAAATTCCTACAGATTAGACATTGTATATCGTCATCAATAGGAGGACCAAAGTGTGGCCCGATTACTGCAATTCAAGAAATATTCTATAAAGGATGGCGTAGGAAAGGCGGTGCGTCAAGATTTTATGATGTTATAAGAGAATACAATGCACCCAAGTTGGCGGGTCTGAGATTGAGCTGGGAGAACGATGTACGTGAGGATATTACTGAGGAAATGTGGGAGAAACTGGTGTCCAAATGCAGTAAATTCTCTAGGGAGGCGCAATCACAACTTATTTTTTACAAAGTGTTGAACAGAAGCTATTGGACGCCTAGTAAACTGGCCAGACTGAAATTAAGGGACAGTGACATCTGCTGGAGATGTGAGAAGGAGACAGGCACTTTACTGCACATGTTGTACGAATGTGAGAAGGTCCGGAAAATGTGGGATCAAATTGTGATATTCCTAAGTAAGGTCTTGAATGTGAAGATAAATAACGCCCCAATGGCATGTGTTTTGGGTATAGTACCGAAAGGGATTAAACTGCCTAAATACCGGGGAATGTGGTATAGAATGGCCATGATATCAGGATGTAGAATTGCATTACGACATTGGAAATCACCTGTTGATATTACTTTTAAAGAATGGATGGAACTAATGTTCCGGACAGCATCATATGAAAGGGTGACGTATAGAGTCGCAGGGAGAGAGGATATTTTCGCTGAGGTATGGGACAGTTTTCTACACCTGACTGAACGGTCTGGGGACAAATGATTAAGATGGGATTACAATATTATCAAGGATGAATATGAAAAAGGGGATTTGATCTGATGGTACCTGTGCTTTATAATGTATTGTGTATATATGTACATATATTTTATGTCCGGATGGTGTGTCTATGGAACGGTCACTGTCTCTACCACACTCACATGTGCGCAGGTATAGCCGCATACAAGTATCTAGGATACACATATTCATATGTGTACATAATAGGTTTACACACACTCATATACACAAGGATAAGGTATACACGTCAGGGGCACACATACATGCACATACTCATTTATAGGAGATAGGCATACACATACCTACATATACACAGTTGAAATATAAGCTTTCACTGACACATAAGGGGGATACACATGTATATAGGAGACACACACATACGTAGCTGAGACGCACATATATATATACACATCTGAGATATACACTCACATAGGGGGCAGAGGCACACATGGATACGAAACACACACAAGAGATAGGAGTACAGTCACATACCAGGAAGATGCACACACACACATATGAGGCATGTACACATGCTTACGTGATACACGTACCCACATACATGTGTCGGAGACATGCGTGCATGCATGTTATCATGCACAACTGCATATGTCTGGGGCGCTTTCTCTCACATGCAATATGGAGAAGGGTGGCATCCCGATAGAGGATGCAGCACATACCTGCTCGAAGGTAGTTCGGTCTACATGCAAGGTATATATATCAGGGATGTATACGCATAATGTATAGTATAGTATGTTTCTTTTTTCGTAAGTCTTTTTTTATTTTCCATGTCAGTTATTAATGTATTTGTATGAGTCCTTTACATGTTTTGTATGTTCTTACAAAAAAGAAAAAGACAAATCCTGGAAATTGAATATGATGATGTGGAAAGAGATGTTTGGAATGTTGGAGAGATTTGTGCAAAAAAAAAAAATATATAAAAAAAAAAAAAATGCAATTATACTTCTGTGCCTTCTGTGTGTGTGTGTTCACGTGTATGAGTGTGTATGCATGTTTATGTGTATGAGTGTTTATGTGTGTGCGTGTGTTTATGTGTGTACTGTATGTGTGTGTTTCTATGTGTGTGTGTGTGTGCGTGTGTGTGTGCGTGTGCGTGTGTGTGTGTGTGTGTGTGTGTGTGTGCGTCACTGTGTACCTGCTCTCGTCTCCACTGCTTCTTGTTGAGTGTGGTGACGGAGGCGAGGCTGAAGCCCTGCAGCAGGTTGCGGGGGATCTGGGTGGCCAGCTCGTCTGGGACGTTCTGGATGATGGACTCAGCGCTGGAGTTCACTGATATAATCTATAGTGGGAGGGAGAGAAGAGGCGGCGTCAATACTATAGTATAGAAAGTTATATATACATTATATTATTATTATTATGGTCATTATATACTTCATCAGAGGTTATATAACATTATATTATTATTATGGTCATTATATACTCCATCAGAGGTTATATAACATTATATTATTAATTATTGGAAATGATTGGCTCGTCTCATGTGTGACTGTGGACAAGAAGCTATTGGTGTCATTCGTGGGAGCAATGTGGTGTGTTGCCTGGTAAAAGACAACTACTTCAAACCCTATGAATGTACAAACCCTGCAACTCTGACTATACTGTACCTGGATGACAAACGTCTGCTGGACGACTTGTGAGGCCGCCATCATCTGTGTCACGAACAAAGGAGTCTGGGACGCCGTGAGGAGGTGAGCGCCACTGATGCTGCCCATCGCTGCCACGGGAATGCCCATCACCAGATAACCGAGCCTTAGCAGTGACGCTGCATTGTTGAACTGGGGGGGGGGGGAGAGATAGAGAGAGAGAGAGAGAGAGAGAGAGAGAGAGAGAGAGAGATCAAACTGATGACTGAAGGTGTACCTTGCCAAAAAAGTGTATGTTTTGGTACCTACTACCTTTCACACTGGGTTGAAAATATGCTCCATAATTTACCCTTGTGAAACCATTTTTCTAACGTTACTGTAGGTTATTACTCCACTACATAAAAATTCGCGCAGCAACCAGGAAGCAACCGGCAGACCAAAACAAACGCACTGCAGAAGTTTGACCTGCGGGGCTTCTAGTAGAGTGTGGCTAAATAAAAAAATATTGGTTTTCAGAAGGTTGAGTTACATATGAACTAGCAAATTTCAAACATCTTTCAAATCCCATGGTGGTATTTTCCACCCCATCAGTGGCAGTTTGAATGGCGTTTAGCGAGGTAAGCTGATATCAGCTAAAACACACACCGTATACACCTACAAACACTGCCCAGTACTGGAGCGGCCCAGTACAACCACTTAAGTGCCTTGCTCAAGAGCACTTCAGCGGTCGGTATCGATGGACAGGAGAGGGTTAATCACTTTCACAAATCACTTCCCCCGTCCAGATCTTTCATGCGGGGTTCAGGGGATCGAACCGGCAACCTTTTCCGGTCACAAGCTTGCTTCTTTAACTTTTAAAATTTAATAAAGACAAGGGGCGATCTCTGGTAATTGCGAGAAGTCAAAATTCGACTGGTATGGTCATTTCAGCCAACGGCGAAATGGTGTGAGAATAGAGAGTCCCGATCGGACCGTACTGTGATCCAGATTGTCCCTGAATCCCCCCCCCCCCACACACACACTTTACAACCCAGCTTACCTTAAACATCCCAGAACCCATCAGGGTTTGGATGATAGCCATGGCCTGGCCTCGGTTCCAGGTCGTCACGGCACTGAGGATGTGCAGGGAGCTGTTGAGGACGCTGGCGGACGCCGCGGTGAGCTGCCCGGTGGATATACCGGAGCTCTGGCTGCCGAGGGAGGTCAGGGTCTCTTCACTGATCTCGTCTCCCATGTTGCTCGCCAAGACTTGGTACACCTGCGGAGGAGAGAGGAGGCAAACGCTATAGTCCAGCCGTGGGCTAACAGGGCCGTGGGACGCGGGAGGGGAGTCAGGCGGTCGGCGTGCGTTGCTACGGGGAGCAGTCGTTGGCGGGCTACTCACATTGATTTGTTTTTGTTTATTGTTATTTGCACTTACAAACGTACATTCTGGAATAAAAGAAGTAAAATAATAACAGTTAAAATGGGCAGGAATGGTCAAAAAGCCCAAGCCAAGGGCTTATAAGCGACCTCCCCTCTTAAACCTATATAGGATAACTACACCGAAAATGTTGGGAAAAAAAGACTACTCACAAATACACATGGATACTACAGACTACAGGATCTGTAGTTCTTTTTTAAGCTGGCTTTTAAATGTATTTAAAGTGGATTGGAACATGTTTCTGTTAGATTTTGTATATCATTCCACATCATCACTGCACCTTGATAAACAAATGGGAATTTGGCAACAGAGGTCCTACAGAAAGGAATGCGTAAGTCATTATTTCTTCTTGTGAGATGTGCATGATAATGAGAATTAAACTCAAAATAACGTTGAAAGAAGTTAGGTAAAGATGAAGGAAGACCAATTACGTTATACATAAGAACCCCTGTTTGGTACTTGTTGACCTCAAACATTGATTTGTTGAGTTATGGATGGAAAGAAGAAGGGTTAGTTATGGTTTCTCACATGATGGTTGTGAGATTTTCTGTCGCAGCTTTTCCACATAACAAGAATTCCAAACCATCTTTTATTCCAGAAATCTGCCTGTCAACCGGAGTTGTCCTCTACAGACGGAGGCTTTGTGATGTCACCTGACATCACGTTCACAAGCCCTATTGGATAACACTTCTCTTCAAGCCCTATTGGATAACACTTATCTTCGAAGCCCTATTGGATACAGCTTCTCTTCAAAGCCCTATTGGATAACACCTCTCTTCAAAGCCCTATTGGATAACACTTCTCTTCAAGCCCTATTGGATACTGCTTCTCTTCAAAGCCCTATTGGATAACACTTCTCTTCAAAGCCCTATTGGATAACACTTCTCTTCAAGCCCTATTGGATAACAACATTGAAAAGAAACATGCCTTAAATGAGATGTTTGCCTCAGCTAAGATCCACAAAAGACAGGGACATTCAAATATTCCTGCAAATATTCCCACTCACCTGCCCAGTCATTATTAACTGCAATTACAGTACT
>NC_140171.1:8279230-8316730 GCF_963971535.1 Notolepis coatsorum
CGTGTACACTTACGGTGATGTCGGATATGATATCTATTAACCATTGCTGCCTGGGCAGCGCAAACACTAATAAATACCGCGCTGGAATATGACTGCCTTTTCCCGTGTTGTTTGATTAATACCCAGGGATTAAAGTTCTCCTCAATTTTATTCCAAATCGCGATGGATCTCCCGTCAATTTTCTACCTGCTGCATATGATTTCTAGAGGCATACTACAATCTATTTTGATGTCAGTATTGGGTAGCAATGAATCTCACTGCATGTATGATGTAGCCTGCCTTTCAATACATGAACTTGAATTCCATCATGTTTGTGTGCGGGACTCACAAGGCTGTTGTCACAATGGGTGGTACCGGTACAGACAGTAATAATAACAGTCCACACAATATCACGATCCATGCCATAGCCTATGTTCTATTATGACATGATCTGTGACGACAAATGTTCTGATATCATACTCTGACAGCATGCCTATGATCAACAAAAACGCGAACTTGAATCCCATCATATACATAGTCTGTCCACTATCTGGTGTCATTGCAATGCGTTTTCTATTCTTTCTTATACAGTAAAAAGGGGGAAGAACACTATATTCATATGACTTGTATTCTGCTTACAGCTTCGAAATTCCACTTGTTTCGTTTAACGTAAAGCCTTTTAAATATAATCAAAGCGTTCCCGTGTTTCTGCGGTCTGCGCAAAATAATAACGAGTTGAGCTTTATGATTTATGATGAATTGAAAATGGGGGACCCTGATGTAAACAATACGAAAGTCTTTCTCTGGTCTGCATCCCCAATTAACAATTGTATGTACTGAGCTGTACTGTACTTACTGTACCCATTCTGCAATCTGTTAATAAACTTTTCAATCAATCAATCAATCAAGCTACGCGGAGCGCAGTCAGTCAGTAGCCTACACCCCGTATATTCCGATAACGCTATATAAACCATCCTGCATTCATTCTGAGAGAAAGATCTATTATTCCAAATGCTATTTATAGGGTTTTGACCATAATTACACTACTGTTGCTATTTTACAATGAACTATAATGAACTACGGTTCGTACAGAACATGCCAGTGTTATTATGCACAGAAGCTCATTTCCTTGTTGTAATAATATATTCTACCACTGGGCGCCAGGTACGCCTGGTCTGACCTGTGCGTAGATGTAAGCACGGAGTCAAGTTCAAATCGAAATTGATGAATCCCACTCTTTGCTTAGAAATGATCGTACGCACAGGGTAAGCACAGATCTGTGCGTAGAACACGTTGATGAATGAGGGCCCTGGCGTTCTATCGCCATGCTCTAAGACAAAACTCTAACCTTAACCAACTTCGAAAGAGTGCCTAAGCTTAACCGTCGGAATCAGGGCAGGCGTTCTATCGCCATGCTCTAAGACAAACTCTAACCTTAACCAACTTCGAACGAGTGCCTAAGCTTAACCGTCGGAATCAGGGCAGGCGTTCTATCGCCATGCTCTAAGACAAACTCTCTTACTTACTTACTTACTTACTTACTTAACCGACTTCGAACGAGCGCCTAAGCCTAACCAGTGTAGAAACTTGCGGTCCCACGATTGGGGCGTACATGTCACATGACCAGAAATGACACTGGCCAATCAGATTCGCAAATCGCCGAACTCCGCTGTAGAAAAATAACAGGCATCCCGTGGCCTATTGAACCCTATTGTGTTGTTTAAGTTCAGTACCTGTTGAGAGCCAAAGGTCAACAGGTCGTGTCGTGTGAGGTAGGCCATGAAAGGGCCCATGTTGTCAGCGAACCAGGCTGTAGAGCTCAGCTCCGGGTCGCTGGCACTGTAACACTTTGGCACCGTCGCTGCAAAAACACAAAGTGGGAAAACAGTTAAGTTGGTACAAACATTGTTGTGCCACGTCGTCGGTGGTATGTATTCGAGCGCTTCAAGCAGTCTGGGAAACCGGAGGGTTTGCACTCACAACTGTACCCAACTAATATATGAGACATGGATATAACACAAGGCAAGCATTTTAGATTCATGCTTTACTTGACCTCTACCAAAAACAAATGCTCTGAAAAAGACGGTAATGTATCGAGCAGTTGCTTATTGGAATAATATACAGAGAAATATAACTATTGAAAGGAACAAATTTATGTTTAAAAAAAAAGTCAAAAATTGCACTCATGAATAATGAGTTACATTTTGGTCATTGACTTATTATGGAAATTAGTATGGAAATATAAAGGTGATCGGTGACTTGAGAAAAGTTATGCTATATTATGAGTTAAAATCATATACATGATTTTGATCTGTTTTGTTCTTATGGACCGACTATGTCATTTGTATTTTATGGTTGGAGAATTGTGATGTCTGACTTATGAATATTGAGTGAGCTGTTGGGGGACCCTGATGGAAACAAGACAAACGTCTTTCTCAGGTCTGCATCCCCTTAACAATTGTATGTATTGAGCCGTACTGTATTGTACCCATTCTGCAATCTGTTAAATAAAGTTTTCATTCATTCATTCATTCAGCTTTGATTCACTGTTTTGTTTGTTGTGATGTTTTCTTGTGACTTCAATGTTTGTGGTTTTATATTTTTATTAGAGCTGGGCCGTTAACGGCGTTAACGTGCTGCGTTAACGCTATACTAGTATCGCGCGATAATATAATTAACGCATTAATCTAAAAAAAATAAAATACAAAAAATTTACATTTTTTTTTTTACCTTTATTTACCCAGGGTAGGTTCGCTGAGCACAGATGCTCTTTTTCAGGAACGCCCTGCTTCACATTCACACAGTTCCATTCACACCTGGGAGCTGCCCAGTACAACCACAGTTGACACCATTGGCCACTGAGCAACTCCACTGGAGCAGTTGATTCAAGCCATGTCACATAGTTCAAGTTTGAAATGATTCTTTCTGTTTTGCTCCTGAGAGTGTGCTAGATACTGTACTGTACTGGTAATATTATTTATTTGTGTTAACTTCTGAATAAAACAACTTATTAAACACAAGTACATCTTATTGAACATTATTTTGATATTTCATTATCAATTATCATAGCAAAACAGCTTTTTCAAACAGTCTGTAATGCATTTTGGAAACGGGAGATGGGCTCATGGTGTAATGGGCCACCTGGCCTGAGAAACATAAGGAGGAAAGAAAAAGTAAGGACTTACTTCTGGTCATTATTTGGGTAGAACACACATATTTTGAATGACTTCGGCAGTTTTTTTTTTTTTTTTTAGCCATTTTAATCTAGATTAATCTAGATTAAATCCAGGATTGCAGATAGATTAATCTAGATTAAAAAAAATAATCTATGCCCACCTCTAATTTTTATTAAAAAAAAATTGTATTTTTAATGTTTGGACCCCAGGAAGAGTAGTCTGACTTTGGTGTAGACTAATGGGGATCCACAATAAAACAACTACAACAACCGCCGAGACGGCTGACCTGAGGTCAGGTAGGTCCTGATGACGCTGTAAACGTCTTCCGTCCCAAAGTCTGCGGCGCTGTAGTTGTACGAGCTCAGGACCGAGACGCTGAAACAGAACGAGAACAAGAACAGAACTGCATCAGAACCTTTTCTTAACCCCTTCACGACCACACTACAAAGGGTTAACACTTTCACGACCACACTACAAAGGGTTAACTATTTCACTACTACACTACAAAGGGTTAACCATTTCACTACCACACTACAAAGGGTTAACACTTTCACTACCACACTACAAAGGGTTAACACTTTCACGACCACACTACAAAGGGTTAACGCTTTCACTACCACACTACAACGGGTTAACCTTTTCACTACCACACTACAAAGGGTTAACACTTTCACTACCACACTACAAAGGGTTAACCTTTTCACTACCACACTACAAAGGGTTAACCTTTTCACTACCACACTACAGAAGGTTAATCATCTCACTACCACACTACAGAAGGTTAACCCTTTCACTACTACACTACAGAAGGTTAACGCTTTCACTACCACCACACCACAGAAGGTTAACCCTTTCACTACCACACTACAGAAGGTTAACCCTTTCACTACCACACTACAGAAGGTTAACCATCTCACTACCACACCACAGAAGGTTAACGCTTTCACTACCACACCACAGAAGGTTAACCCTTTCACTACCACACTACAGAAGGTTAACCCTTTCACTACCACACTACAGACGGTTAACCATCTCACTACCACACCACAGAAGGTTAACGCTTTCACTACCACACCACAGAAGGTTAACCCTTTCACTACCACACTACAGAAGGTTAACCCTTTCACTACCACACTACAGACGGTTAACCGTCAGAGGATTCTCAAGTCAAGAGCATATGAATATGAAAATAACATGAATTACACAACACATTATTATTATTATTATTATTATTATTATTATTATTATTATTATTATTATTATTATTATTATTATTATTATTATTATTATTATTACACAACAACATTTGAACACATTTGAACATCCACATCAATCTAATACTATACAACTGTACATATTAATATTACAACGCTGTACATACATCTGATTAGCATTACACTCAGTAGTACTAATTTATATATTTTATACCCAGTTTAATCACCTGTACATTGTATATCACTATTGCACTTTACTGTTACATTTGCACTGTGGTTGGATACCAGATTTTTCGTTGTACTGTACTTGTGCTGTAATGATGACAATACGTTTGAATCTAATCTACTCTAATTCAATCTAATCTAATACTTTACATTACACTAAACCTAAGGTGTTCCTTGAACAGGACGTACAGTTTTTGGAAGCCAAAGCAGGTTGCGTCTTGTGTGGCGGGGGAGTCCAGCAGACTCTTGTCCAGGAAGACGAAGTAGATTGGGAGACGACGGTCAAACCAGGCGTTGACCTCTGACCTCCCAGAGCTGTTGAGAGCCAGGGGCCAGACACAGGGCAGTGTGGGCCGCCGTACGTCTGTTGGGAGCGTCTCCTACAGGGGCGAGGAAGACGGGTAAGACACTCATCTATCCTCTTTTATTTACATTTCTTTATTATTATAATTTTTTTTATTATCTTTTTCCCCCTTCTTTTTCCGTTTTTCTCCCCTCCCAATGTTAGTCATTATGCCAATTCCCAATCCCCTTCCTGGTCGTTGCGCACTCTACCCCCTACCGTCGGTCTGGGAGGGCGGAGACTATCACATGCTTCCTCCGACACATGTGTAGCCAGCCCACCGCTTCTTTTCACCTGGCAGCGCGGACTCTCACTGGGAGAGTGTAACGTGTGGAAGGTCACACTACCTCCCCCAGATCCTTCCCTCGCTGTGCAGGCACCCCGACCGAACTGTAGGAGTCACTGTTTACAACGACCCGGACCCACCCACCGGCTTCCCTCCCGCTGACTCTGCCAATCGAGCCAGTATGACGGCCGGCCAAGCCGGAGGCAACGCTGACAGCCGGATTCGATACCAGTGTCTCTCGCGTTGGTGACGAGCGCTTAGTCCGCTGCGCCACTCAGCCGCCGCTTACATTTCTATTCTTATTGCCTTTGTACATTCTCTTCAAGAATCTTTGGTTTTCATATCTGCGCTCGCGCGTGTGTGCATGTGTGTGAGTGTGCATACATGCTTTCATGTGTGTATCTGTGGGTGAGTGAGTGCATGTGTATGTGTGAGTGTCTGTGTGCGTACATGCATTCATGTGTGTGTATCTGTTGGTGAGTGAGCACATGTGTGTGTGTGGGTGCATGTGGTTGTGCATATGTATGTGTGTGTGTGTGTGTGTGTGTGTGTGTGTGTGTGTGTGTGTGTGTGTGTGTGTGTGTGTGTGTGTGTGTGTGTATGTGTGTGTGTGTGTGTGTGCGTGCGTGCGTGCGTGCGTGTGTGTACACCATACGTACAGTATCCAGGAATGCTGGGGTCCGATCATAGTTGCTGTAGATCTTACAGAGCTGTGTGTCGTCATCGACGACGCTCGGACGACGCAGGAAGCTGCCCAGGTCTGAGGGAGGCATGGAGTTCAGCAGCTACACAACACAACACAACACAACACATTACATAACAGTTCAGCAGCTACACAACACAACACAACACATTACATAACAGTTCAGCAGCTACACAACACAACACAACACATTACATAACAGTTCAGCAGCTACACAACACAACACATTACATAACAGTTCAGCAGCTACACAACACAACACAACACAACACATTACATAACAGTTCAGCAGCTACACAACCCAACACAACACATTACATAACAGTTCAGCAGCTACACAACACAACACATTACATAACAGTTCAGCAGCTACACAACACAACACATTACATAACAGTTCAGCAGCTACACAACACAACACAACACATTACATAACAGTTCAGCAGCTACACAACACAACACATTACATAACAGTTCAGCAGCTACACAACCCAACACAACACAACACAACACATTACATAACAGTTCAGCAGCTACACAACACAACACATAACAGTTCACCAGCTACACACACAACTGCAGTGTATTTGCTAGTAGGAGATCCATTTGTTAACAGGGGACAAACTTCCAAATGTTTTCAATATATTGAAGAAACGTGCTGAATTAATTTGATTGAAAGTGAATTAGCCACACACACATCACACACACACACACACACACACACACACACACACACACACACACACACACACACACACACACACACACACACACACACACACACACACACACACACACACACACACACACACACACACACACACACACACACACACACACACACACACACACACACACACACACACACACACACACACACACACCTGGTGCGTCCTGTTGTCCGGCATGAGGGACAGGAAGGTGGTCAGTTTGGGGAACTGGAATCCCAAGAAGGAACGCTTCAGGAAAGCGTAGTAGCTGACGCTGTAATCCTGACGGTGGTCTCCATAGCAACGGAGGGGCGTCGGCCCTGAAGCGAGGGGATGTAAAAGTGTGCCGTCAAGTGTCAGTTAAAGGTTGCTTTCTAGAGCACTAACGGTCCTCTGCATCATGTCCTCTCTGTCCTCTGTGCCCTGCTCACCTCCCAGAGACTGAACGATCTGGTTGTATATCTCTGCCTGTGTTGCATCCTGAAGCGTCGACAGGGTTGAATTCAGGGCCTCCACTCTGAAAGAAAAGAACAACTCAATCATATAGAACATTGGTGTATTTTTGTATAATTGCTGTTGGCCAAAAACACCCCTCCCGGAGTTTTAGTTTTTATTATACTTAAAATTTTATTTTCAGTTTGTTGATTATCTTGTTCCATATATTTATAGTGAATTTGGTAATTGGGTCTATTAATTGTTCCTTTCTTCTCTATAGCTCCCTGTCTCCTATTAGTGCCTGCACTTTGAGTCCCTAATTTTTTGTTTCTATGTCTTTCCATTTGGCTTCATAATTCTCGTTGCACCAACATGCTACTATTATCAGCTGTGCTGCGTAGTAGTAATCTTTTAAACTGGGTATTGCCATTCCTCCTTTCTCCTTTGGTAATTGTAGAGTCACATATCTGATCCTTGGTCTTTCCCCCCCCCCCCCCATATGAATCTTGATATCTGTTTATTCCATTCCCTGAACTGGCTTTGTGGTATTAATATAGGTAGGGCCTGAAATAGGTATAGTAACCTATAAAAACCCTCCCGGAGTTTTAATCTAGGCTAGTGGTCCATATCCACTTGTGTGCCAAGCTAGGCTATCTTGCAGCCGGATAGCTTTCTCTACTCAAGTTTCAAGTTTCTTTAATAGTTGTCATACAGAAGTACAGAATACTTTTATACAAAATGCTTCTTACTGTTACGCTCCAGAGACTGTGCAAGACAAGATAAGTATGAAACAAAATAACATAGTATAGCATGTAAATTAGAAGTAAAAAAAATTAGGTCACAGTGTTCAGTATAGACATATGTACAATGTTCGATGCAGAATAGACGTAACTGAGTTACCATATAATATACAATCCTATGCAGTGTACTAATATACAATACTATATACAGTAGTGCAAGGCAGAAATGGGATGAGGTGCAATTTAGGTACAATTTGAACGCATACAGAGGAAATAAGGTATCCATCTTCTCCTCTGACTCTGGAGAAGAGCGAAAGCGCATTCCCCATAATGTTGGCGTGTTCCTTTAAATAAGATCAAAGCATTCCCATCATGAACACGGTCAGTGTGGGTTACTAGTACTTACGCCTGCTGCTGGGTGCCGCACTCCCTCTCTGCCACCACCGTGAAGAAGGGGGCGACGTGGCTCTCCCTCAGGCCAACCAGCAGGGGCGGGAGGCGGGTCTGGAGCCAGGCTCGCACCTCGGTGTCACTCACGGAGGACAGGTTAGAGAGGTTCGCGCGGTCAAACACTACCTGTAACATGGCCGACCGGACATTGGCGGAGAACTCGTTCTCGTGACCCTGCGGCGACAGGAAGACATTTCACGAGTCAACTCTCTCCCTCTTTTGACACCAGTCTAGGAAGCTCTAGAGTCGAAAACAGTAGTATGACGAGCAGAAAAACAACGTTTGATATAAATTAGAGATGTTCCGATACCATTTTTTCCTTTCCGATCCGATTCCGATACCTAAGCTTTGGGTATCGGCCGATACCGATACTTATCCGATACCAGTGCATTAAAAAAAAAAAAAAAAAAAAAAAAAAAAGATATTATATACATTTCTTATAAATATATATATATATATATTTTTTTTTTAACAAATACTGTTTTATATATACTGTTTTTTAGTAATAACTAGAAAGTAATGGTATTTATTCAACAACAGGTGATTGTATAGATTTGTATTAGTATCATTAATCAATGAGTATGGGGCTTCAGCACTGCAGATATACCCTACTCCAATGATCCACACGGACATTATACGTTGCTGCACTCGCTACCCACTGGCTCTGCAGATATACCCTACTCAGTCTGTCTACAAGGCTCCGTTTCAGTAGCAGTCGGATCTGTTGTGATTTTTGCACAATAAATATTCAACATTCTCTTTTGAGACTCCGCCTCAGACTTTTATCATTTGGCACTAAAAGCTAAACATTGTCACCGATATGGCTGTCCGCAACATGTCATTAATTGTGTACGCGAGGTGGTCTCAATGACGACGTCAACGTGAGCTAAGTTAGCATAGCATGAGCTGCCGGTATATGAAAAGACTGTAACGTTACTGGTGACATTGTGATTTAACGAATACTCCTTTGCCAACTTGCTGTACTTTGCTTGCAGGTCTGCAGCCATTATTGCTGGATTATATGAATAGCCCCAACTTTAGCCAAGGTAATGTTAAAGCTAGCTTTCGGTTAGCTGTTCAATGCTAATAACACCAGCCACCAAGCGAACCCATGAGCTCCCCGTCAACACCGCTCTGTCGGGACGATGACATTTAAGAAAGTATCTGCTGTTAAAATGACAAATGGCATTGACACTTTAATCGATTAAGCACCCGTTTGTTTTATAATGCTTACTCAACAGACCACAGTGTTGTTGATAAATTACGTCATATGGTATCGGAGCGCAGCATTAGAGGGTACTCGCCGATACCGATACCAGCATTTTAGCCAGTATCGGCGGCTTTTCCGATACTGGTATCGGTATCGGAACAACTCTAATATAAATGCAGTCCACTTGTACATGTGCTCAGGGGCGTCCATTTGGTATGGCAAGGTATGGCACTCGCCATACCTTGGCAAATAAAAATGTTAAAAATCTTTTTTTTTTCACAATTTTTTATGTTGATTTAGAATTCGAATGTCAACATTATGAACGAAGCTTCGAACTATTCGGTACAGCCCTAGCATGTTTTGATATTGTCAATTATCTCACTTTTACTAGGTGACTTTTGCTGTGACTAACTGAAATATGCCCCAAAAAAAAGGAAAATGGACATAGGGACGTTTTTTTATCAAAGGGCAGCAGAGACAAGTGATACAGGGACACAGGTAAGGTCTGGCTTAGTGATTATAACAGTGCAGTTCAGCATTCAGTAACCCATACTTTTTGTGAATGTGTTTTTGATACTACATTCTGTTGAACACACACCCCAAAACCGTATCTTAAAGTCCCCCCCCACCCCCCCCCCCCCCCCACCCTCCTCGCCATACCTTGCCTTTTAGTGAAAGGACGCCACTGCTGATGTGCTACAATGCAACATGTCCTCTCTGCACTTATTATAGACAGGCTATTTCTTGAGGCGCGTTTATTAGGAGTTTTACGGTACGTCATGTTGTCCCTCTCTCACCGTGGCGGCGGGTGAGAAGACATCGAAGAAGGCTGTGAGCTGCTGGTCGTGGACGTGGTTCATCACCGTGGTCACCTGGCTGGACGAGGTGAGCTGGCCCGGGGTGGAGGAGACCTCCGCTAGCTGGGTCACAGACAGCTGGGCTACGGCTTCAAGCTGCGTGTATAGACACACACGCACACACACACGCACACACACACACACACAGAGACATACACACACACGCACACACACACACACACGCACACACACGCACACACACACACGCACGCACACACAGATACACACACGCATACACACACACACACACACGCAGGCACACACACACACACAGACACACACACACACACACACACACACACACACACGCATGCACGCACACACACACACATGCATGCACGCACACACAGAGACACACGCACACACAAAAACACAAAAAAAACAGTGTTAAAATAGAGACACAAAGCCATAACAGCAGCCCACATGGTATAACAAGGCACTAGGGCTGACCCCTATTAGTCAATTAGTCGACTAATCGGTCGAAAGGAGCCGTAGTCGACTGCCAACCTCTTAGTCGAGAAAAAAAAAGATATATATATATATATATTTATTTTTTTATTTTTTTATCATTCTTTCCAAAAGAAAAGAGGCCTAGAAGCGTGGCTAACGCTAATGGCACGCATACCAGAGGCTAACTGCCTACGAAAACAGGCACAGAGGCACTGAAAGAGGATTTCACCCATCTAATGAACACACTAGACTAGACAAATATCAAGATGTATCCATCAGTGGACCAATTGCATGCTTTTGCAGAGGACAAGAAGCCTTCCGTCGACTCCTTCAGACATTAAGCACCCCCCACAGCCCAAATGGAATGATAAAAAAAAAAAAAAAAAAAAAATATATATATATATATATATATATATATATATATATATATATTTTTTTTTTTTTTTTTTTTTTTGACTAATAGTCGACTAACGGCAAATTTTGGCCAATCATAGTCGACTATCCAAATCCTTAGTCGGGGACAGCCCTACAAGGCACACAACAAACACAGCATTACCGCAGAGAAGCTGGGGTCCAGTGTCAGTATATCATGGAAGGAGATCAGAGCAGAGAAGCCTCCTAGGTTCTTCTCCAGCCAGACTCCACTGTCCAGGACGCCTGCTCTGCACCCGGGATCTGCACCAGAGAAACACAAGAGCTTGACGCTTCAACAACGACGACACACGTGATATGTGACCAAATGTTAGCCTGTGTGATGCTCATGTCTCAATATTCCGTGGCTACGGAGTGTTTTTAGGTGTTAAGCACCTCTATGACTGGTAACTCAGTAACTCAGTCAAGAATTCTGTCAGTTATTCACTCCCGTTTACCCACTCTGCCCCTAGTGGTGGCTCACAGGACATGCACTTTGTGGATTTCACTGTGTGTCCTTGTTAATCTTTGCAGGTACCAGCAGTGTCTTTATAACACTCTTTATAAAGGCCTTCATAACACACTTTATGAATGCCTTATAACACTCTTTATGAAGGTCTTTATAACACTCTTTATAAAGGCCTTCATAACACTCTTTATGAAGGCCTTTATAACACTCTTTATGAAGGCCTTTATAACACTCTTTATGAAGGTCTTTATAACACTCTTTATAAAGGCCTTCATAACACTCTTTATTAAGGCCTTCATAACACTCTTTATGAAGGCCTTTATAACACTCTTTATGAAGGCCTTAAGGCATTTATAACACTCTTTATGAAGGCCTTTATAACACTCTTTATGAAGGCCTTTATAACACTCTTTATGAATGCTTTTATAACACTCTTTATGAAGGCCTTCATAACACTCTTTATAAAGGCCTTTATAACACTCTTTATGAAGGCCTTTATAACACTCTTTATGAATGCTTTTATAACACTCTTTATGAAGGCCTTCATAACACTCTTTATGAAGGCCTTTATAACACTCTTTATGAAGGCCTTCATAACACTCTTTATAAAGGCCTTCATAACACTCTTTATAAAGGCATTTATAACACTCTTTATGAAGGCCTTTATAACACTCTTTATGAAGGCTTTTATAACACTCTTTATTAAGGCTTTTATAACACTCTTTATAAATGCCTTTATAACACTCTTTATGAAGGCTTTTATAACACTCTTTATTAACCTATTCCACCCCAGGTGAAAATCCGCATAAAATGTATACCTAGGTAAATGGAATATTGCTCCACTTTTACAAGGGCTATTTGCATATTCTTGGTATCTAGGTACATCTATGGACCTCAGTGAATGTATTCACAGTGTCAGAAATATTGTGTCTATTACTAGGCTTGCTTAAATTGTGATGAAACAAAGGAAATATGAATTATGATTTTTCTTTGCATCTTTGACAGTGAATAACACCATGATAATAATGACCAAACTTAAAAAACGACCACTGACCTCGTTCAGTACCCTCTTGAGATCATGTGTACAAAAAATCTAAGGAAATTAATAAAGGGAAGATGATAAAACCGAAGGTTCTGTATATACAGTACTGAATTCTCCCATCCGGACCAATGCAATTTGAAATATTATTATAGAATATAGAATATTATGCTTATACATTACCTTATTATAGCCAATTCGCACATTTATATATATATACATATAGTATCTTTCAAATGCCCGAGTTTAATTTGGATTTAGTATCACCAGGCATGCATAATAACAGATAATAATATCTACTGTAATCGACTGTACTTTTTTATTTCCCCCACAGTGTAACCGTTTTGAAACTAATTTCAGATCTAATTGTTCCTACATGATAACAATAGTGAGGAGAAACTGACTGCGTTTCAATATTTGTCAAAAACGTTACCTTTTGTGGCTTATTATCGCGAATCATAACAATTATTGATATGATTCATTCAGAACGCTGAACTTTGAACCACCATAGTATGTGACAGGAAGTGTAGATCGGAGAAATTCCAACGCTGGCCGACAGCAAAAATGGCCGCAAAAAAACTACAATTCCCATGGTTCAAAATTTCCATTTCCGGTTCCGGCTTGGATAGACGATCGCAAATAGAAAACTTAAAACGATATAATGACACTTTGAACCTATTGCTAACCTATTGCCAACCTAACGTTTTACATTCTACATGCTTTTGTGACATGTTAGTGATGTTAATACTTGAAAACGTTTGATTTTAAAAACGCTAATTTGTTGCATCACTCATACAAATATTATATGATCATAATGTCAAAAGGGGTCGGTACAGACCCCGTGGGGGGGAACAGGTTTATTAAGGCTTTTATAACACCCTGGACAGGGACTGCACATGAAACTCTTGCACATTATATTTAATGTTTAATAATGTGTATTGTGCATCAATATTCCTTCAGAATAAAAGACCAGGCCGCATGAGAAGTCCAGGACCTACCTGCAGTGCTGTTCTTGGTGAGGAAGACCTCCATGAAGCTTGTGATGACCGAGAGCTGCCTGTTGAGGCCCATGGCTGACTGATGGTGGCTCAGGATCTGCACACTGGGGTCAGCGAGGTTATGGTTAGGGTTATAAACAAACATACATAAAAAGATGCAGAGAATTCAACCAGAGTAGGATATAAACCATCAACTGTTCACTGTATTAGAGCCTTATTAACAGATTATAAGATAAGATAAGCTATTCCTTTATTGATCCCCTTGGGGAAATGCAGGCATCATAGCAGCATGGGGGAGGGGGGGTACAGCTAGTAAAAAAGCAGTGTAAACAATATAACAAATCAATATAATTAACTCTGGACATGTGCATATGGGCAACAAGGTGCGAGATGAGGGTATGTATGCCCTCTCAGTTATATTTGCCACATTATTATTATTGGCCACAATTATTTCACATTTACCAAGCTGACAGGGAATGTGCATAATATCCCAGAAAATTTGCAAAAGCACAGTTTTCCCCACACTTACTGTAACATATACTGTACGTTAAATGTGTCTTGGAAGCTTACACAACACAGAAAGCATCATCTACATTTGTATTGCAAATAAAATAAATGATTAAATAAATACAGAAATACACCTGAATTGGAGTTAACCTACAAGGTTTCTACATGACAGCATCGCTACATAGATTGCACCCTTTTGTCGATGGTTACATACTGTATAGTATAAACGACCGCTGAGGTGATAATGTGAAGCTATACTCTATATTCCCATCTCCTCTATGAGGAGCTAGCAAAGATGAGGAGCACGTTCAAAACTAATAGATGACCTACAAAGCTGTGTGTACAGTACACAGTTTATACTAAAACACATTTATTTATTTTTTTTACGTTGTTTATTCCCAATGCTAGCAACAATATACAGGCTTGCTCTCCCTCTTCACAACGCAATAGTGTGAAATACAGGAACTGGAGCAAACTATGAAGGGAGTTTTCTTTCTTTTTTCTCTGGGGGGGGGGGGGGGGGTACATCACTGCTCAACTGAACAGGAAATTAAGTAAACAGCGAATCTTGAGGTGGGGAGATAAAAAAATACCTCAAGCAACAGCCATCTTACATTTTCAAAAACCTATGATGCACTTACTCAAACTAGTAAATACAAATATGTACAGTTTGGTGATATGCACTTTCTCCGCATTGTGTACATTGAAATGTGACCAGGAACACAAGTGGCCTAAAGATAAAATACTGAAACACTTACAGTATTTGGTAGGTGACGCAGCTCAAGCTCTTGGTACTGAGACAGGACAGGAAGCAGGTGGACACAGCGGGCAGGAAGGGGCGGAGCCTCTGAGTGAACCAGAACTGGATGAAGGTGGGATCTTGGAAGTTCACGTCAGAGAAGAGGCCCAGTCGGACCTCTCCGATGGCACCTAGAGCCAGGGTCACCGCGGGGTCGCTGGGGTCAAGCGTCTACAAGGAACGGAAAGATGTAGGCTAATTATCAAGGTCAAGTCCAGAATCCAATGCAATTCAAAAACTCTGCCTCAGAACATGACAAGCAGTAAACAATCTAATAATTACATTTAGTTGACACTCTGTGCTGTTTTATCCTTTTTCATGTGACGTCACAATGCCCATTTGTAGCCATTTTCCAACAACTGTATACAGGTGCAGCTCAATGAATTAGAATATCGTGGAAAAGTCCATTTATTTCGCCGCATTGATGCAGTCATTTGTGCAAAAGGAGCCCCAACTAAGTACTGAGTGAACATAATTTTCAGTAGGCTGACATTTCTATATTAAATATATTTTTTTTTATATAATATAAAACATTTCTGAGAAACTGAATTTGGGGTTTTCATGAGCTGTAAGCCATACTCATCAAAAATAAAACAAATAAAGGCTTGAAATATTTCACTTTGTGTATAATGAATCTATAATCTATGAGAGTTTTGCTTTTTGAATTTAATCACTGAAATAAATTAACTTTTCCACAATATTCTAATTTATTGAGCTGCACCTGTATATATATATATATATATATATATATATATATATATATATATATATATATATATATATATATATATATATATATATATATGTAACGGATGGTATCGTGAAGTGCAGTCAAGAAGGGCTGGGGTGAGTAGCGGTGCTATGGGTTAAACTCACTCTCACATCCTCAAAGACAGATAGACACGTTGCGAAGTAGTGGATTCACCTCTTGGTATAGCGGTCTGTGTTGCTGCCTGCGGTGTGGGAGACCGGGGTTTGACTCCCACTCGGGGCATCGTTTGAGGTGACGTTGTCACAACCGTTACATATATATATATATATATATATTAAGGCTGTCAAAGTTAATGCGTTATTAACGCGTTAACGCAAAATTCTTTTAACGCCACTATTCCCCCCCCACGAGATTAACGTTCTAAAAACTTTTAATGAATTAATTTTTTTTTAAATTTTTTTACTAGACTTCACTCAGGTGTATTATTGATACTCTTATTGATACTATATATATATCACAAGCCGGATTCAAACCTACGGCGTTGCGATTGTGTGGCCAATGCTTTAAATAGCTCAGTAAACTACCATGCAGCGGCTGTCTGGTGTCCATCCCTCCTCGGAAGCATTCTGTCTTATTACATTTTGGACATAAAATATGAAAAACAAGGCGTACTGTACTGTACCTTGTTGGCAAGAAGGTCCAGTGCTGCGTTCAGCACCCCAGAGACCTTAGTGAGGTACAGCTTCCAGACAGCCTTGGAGCCACTGGTGTCGGAGGTCCGTCTGCACTGAAACACTGTCGCCACGTTCTGCGCCGTCAACGCGGACAGCTGGATGATAGCAAAAGCGTCAGAAAATCGACAAATGGACAATATTACTATAAAGATGTCTTCACCGGTGTTTGATGTCATTTGGTCCTCCTCATAGACACCATTAGCTACCAGATGTTACGGAGCCACAGCAGGAACCGCTCCACGTCGCACTGTGGCCCCAGAGGACCAAATTATGTAAAACTCATGGGAAAGACAAGTCTAATACGACTCTAATACCATGTGGTACAGTAGTGGTATTACTACAATAGTTATTCTGAAACACTTTGATGGTTTTACCGAAGCACAGGCATATTCTTCAATGCTGAAGTTGCAGGATCGAGCGCCACTCATCTGTCCGCCGTCGAGATGGAGCTGTAGCCTCGAGCTTTAGCAGACACACGGGGAAGACGTTTAAACGGTTGTTGTTGACATGACGACAAACAAAGGCAGGCATATTTATGTAGAGATAAAAGTGAGATGCTGAATTACTGTTTACTTTGAGTTCTCATATAAACTCACCTGTTGACTCCGGCACAAATGACTGTTTCTGTAAAAACACAACACATTAATTTGTTCAAGTTCAAGTTCAAGTTCTTTAATAGTTGTCATACAGAAGTACAGAATACTTTCATACAAAATGCTTCTTACTGTTACACTCCAGAGACTGTGCTAGACAAGATAGTATCAAATAACATAATAACATAATATAGCATGAATTTAGAAGAAGAAAATGAGGTCACAGTGTTCGGTATAGACATATGTACAATGTTCTGAGTTACCATATAATATACAATACACAATACTATGCAGTGTACTAATGTACAGTACTATCTAGTGCAAAGCAGAAATGGGATGAGGTACAATTTTAGGTACAATTTACAGTAAGGTGTACGAGTTGTAGTGCAATCCTTCATCCATAAATATAAAGTGTGGGGAGTGGGTGCTACAGTGTGTTTGTTTAAAGTGGGTGTGTGCTATAAGTGTGTGGAGTGGGTGCTACAGTGTGTTTGTTTAAAGTGAGTGTGTGCGTGTGGATGTGTGTGCTATGTGCGTTTGGTGGTTGTTGTTGTGTAGTGTTCATTCATTGTTCGTTTAGCAGCCTGATGGCCTGGGGATAGAAGCTACTTCTGAGTCTTTCTGTGCTCGCCTTGAGACTCCTGTATCGCTTGCCTGACCGCAGCAGTTCAAAGAGGCAGTTGTTCGGGTGACTGGAGTCTTTAATGATTCTCTTAGCCTTGCCCTTGCAACGCTTGTAGTAAATGTTCTGGAGGGTGGGGAGCCCCCCTCCAATTGTGCGTTCGGCTGAACGTGTCACTCTTTGTAGTCTGCTTTGGTCTTGTGCAGTGCTATTCCCAAACCAGGAGGTGATGTTGCCGGTCAAGATGCTCTCTATTGTACATGAGTAGAAGTTCTTAAGGATCTTCTGGCTGACTTGGAACTTCCTTAGGCGCCTGAGGAAGTAGAGGCGTTGTCGTGCCTTCTTCACAACACTGTTAATGTGTGTGGTCCATGTCAAGTCCTCGGATATGTAGGCTCCGAGGTACTTAAAGCTGTTGACTCTCTCAACCGGTGCCCCGTCGATGCTGAGGGGGCTGTAGTCCTTGACCCCCGACCATCATGATGATGATGATGATGATGATGAAAAAAAAAAGAGAATTCCAATAACATTGATATATAACTGGAGTTGGGAGCCACATGGGGGGACCAGGGTGACCCTGGAGTTGGGAGCCACATGAAGGGGCCAGGGTGACACTGGAGTTGGGAGCCACATGGGGGGGCCAGGGTGACACTGGAGTTGGGAGCCACATGGGGGGGCCAGGGTGACACTGGAGTTGGGAGCCACATGGGGGGGCCAGGGTGACACTGGAGTTGGGAGCCACATGAAGGGGGGCCAGGGTGACACTGGAGTTGGGAGCCACATGAAGGGGGGCCAGGGTGACACTGGAGTTGGGAGCCACATGAAGGGGGGGCCAGGGTGACACTGGAGTTGGGAGCCACACAGGGGGGCCAGGGTGACCCTGGAGTTGGGAGCCACACGGGGGGGGCCAGGGTGACACTGGAGTTGGGAGCCACACGGGGGGGCCAGGGTGACACTGGAGTTGGGAGCCACATGGGGGGCCAGGGTGACACTGGAGTTGGGAGCCACATGAAGGGGCCAGGGTGACACTGGAGTTGGGAGCCACATGGGGGGCCAGGGTGACACTGGAGTTGGGAGCCACATGAAGGGGCCAGGGTGACACTGGAGTTGGGAGCCACATGAAGGGGCCAGGGTGACACTGGAGTTGGGAGCCACAGGGGGGGCCAGGGTGACACTGGAGTTGGGAGCCACATGAAGGGGGGCCAGGGTGACACTGGAGTTGGGAGCCACATGAAGGGGGGGCCAGGGTGACACTGGAGTTGGGAGCCACATGAAGGGGGGGCCAGGGTGACACTGGAGTTGGGAGCCACATGGGGGGGCCAGGGTGACACTGGAGTTGGGAGCCACATGGGGGGGCCAGGGTGACACTGGAGTTGGGAGCCACACAGGGGGGCCAGGGTGACACTGGAGTTGGGAGCCACACGGGGGGGCCAGGGTGACACTGGAGTTGGGAGCCACAGGGGGGGGGCCAGGGTGACACTGGAGTTGGGAGCCACACGGGGGGCCAGGGTGACACTGGAGTTGGGAGCCACATGGGGGGGCCAGGGTGACACTGGAGTTGGGAGCCACATGAAGGGGCCAGGGTGACACTGGAGTTGGGAGCCACATGAAGGGGCCAGGGTGACACTGGAGTTGGGAGCCACACGGGGGGCCAGGGTGACACTGGAGTTGGGAGCCACATGAAGGGGGGGCAGGGTGACACTGGAGTTGGGAGCCACATGGGGGGGGCCAGGGTGACACTGGAGTTGGGAGCCACATGAAGGGGCCAGGGTGACACTGGAGTTGGGAGCCACATGGGGGGGGGGCCAGGGTGACACTGGAGTTGGGAGCCACATGGGGGGGGGCCAGGGTGACACTGGAGTTGGGAGCCACATGGGGGGGGGGCCAGGGTGACACTGGAGTTGGGAGCCACATGGGGGGGGGCCAGGGTGACACTGGAGTTGGGAGCCACACGGGGGGGCCAGGGTGACACTGGAGTTGGGAGCCACACAGGGGGGGCCAGGGTGACACTGGAGTTGGGAGCCACACAGGGGGGCCAGGGTGACACTGGAGTTGGGAGCCACACAGGGGGGGCCAGGGTGACACTGGAGTTGGGAGCCACATGAAGGGGCCAGGGTGACACTGGAGTTGGGAGCCACACGGGGGGCCAGGGTGACACTGGAGTTGGGAGCCACACACGGGGGGCCAGGGTGACACTGGAGTTGGGAGCCACACGGGGGGCCAGGGTGACACTGGAGTTGGGAGCCACATGATGGGGGGCCAGGGTGACACTGGAGTTGGGAGCCACACGGGGGGCCAGGGTGACACTGGAGTTGGGAGCCACACGGGGGGCCTGGACCAGCCAGGACAGAGCCCTGGAGACTGGATGTCTGTGCAGCCAGCATTCAGTCTTACTTACCAGCAAATGCTTCTTTAAATCAGAGTCCTTCAATGCAGATGGCATTTTTTACCGCAGGCGGGCACAGCTTACATTAGCTTGTGTTGGAATTTCCACCCAGACAGTAAAGGTGCACCTGAAGCCATTGCAGCACTGTGGTGCCCTGGTGCAGTCGAGAGGTCTCTGTGCTCACGGCCAGGGGCGTAGCTGGGGGGGGGGGTAGCTTAGGATGATTCCAAGGGCCCAGCACTGGGGGGGGGGGGCCCAAAATTTTTTTTTTTTTTTTTTTTTTTTTTTTAGACATCACTCAGGTGTATTATTGATGCTCTCATTGATACTATGTTTGTTTCTGAAGTGTGTGTGTGTGTGTGTGTGTGTGTGTGTGTGTGTGTGTGTGTGTGTGTGTGTGTGTGTGTGTGTGTGTGTGTGTGTGTGTGTGTGTGTGTGTGTGTGTGTGTGTGAGATATATAGAGAGAGAGGGGGGGCTTTGGTAGACTATTGCATTGGTCCATTCATTGAAGATGAACGCAATGCGACATCCTTTACTAGGCTCACCCACCAACAGTGCAGGTGCTGAACTGCTGATCCGAATGTATAGGTGAAAACCATATTATGCGTTTTCATCAATAAAAAAATGGCCAAAAAGAATTCCACTTGCGCGCTCGCATTCACTGGGGGCCTACAAATACATTCTTTCATGGGGCCCAGAATCTGGAGCTACAACCCTGCTCACGGCTAGTACCATGCTACTACCAAGACCATTGCGCACTGGTAGTCGTTCTTTCTTTTTTAAGGGGCTATATTATGCTTTTTTGGGGGGTTTCCCGTTCCTTCAGTGTGTTATATATAGCTGGAGGTGCATGTAGAACATCTGCAGAGTTACAAAAGCCCAAAGTCCCTGACGCCAAAGGGAGTTATTCTCTCTGACAGAAAGCACTGCTCCTGAACTAATTCGATGTATTACGCGCGCACATGGTGCGAAATCTTTTAGAGGAGTAGCGTATGGGTAAAATGCTAAACCATGCACCGAAACTTTCCCCAAAGTAATAGCACATCAATCGCGATGAAGGAGTGGCGAAAGTGTATGTCCAAGGGCATTGTAAAATGACATTAAATTAAAAAAAAAAAGTACTTACCATTTATTGGAGTGGCGTCACACTAATGGGAAGAAAAATATGTGACTGGTTATGAATCTGCAGTCATTGACTCAACACTCTAATTAGATGGCTAAAACTTAGTTTAAATAATCATACTTACATGTCCACTGAACATAACGCAACCTATGAGAAGAGAATGCAGATACGTTTTCAGGACATTAAAAAGAAAATACAATTCCAAAGCAAAGTGTTCATTTCAAATGACACATGTAAACAACTATCACAACATACAGTTCAAGTGAATACTAGTCACTGGGAGTCTGAAACGCTGAATGTGACTCAAACTCTACTTAGTATTTAAAGGTGCTATAGAATATAGATAACATTCAGCCACTAGATGTCGCACTAGAACACGAGCATTTATCCAATCAGGTGCATTCCACATGGGGAGATTGGAAGTAGGAAGGGGATACATGCAACATGTAAACAACAACATTCATATTGGACCCCGCAAAATTTTTTTTATTGATAAATTCATTAATCAAACATTTATTTGGTGGGAAAAGAAATTATTTTATTCCACACCTTCTTAAAAGCTCTGTGGATGTTATTATTATTATATATGTTTTTTAATGATTACTCTCCATATACATTTGATCTATAGCACCTTTAACAATGAGCGTACACAACCATCTTTACATAATTAGGTTAGAAAACTTACAAAACTGAGTCATACGATTCCTTGTCTGATGGACTGTATTTCATTTAGGCTGTGTAGACTGTTACCTGCTGGTGTGTACTGCAGTAAGGCCATCTTGCTGGACATTATGACTGATTCTATATCCACAGTGACAGTCGGGATGGCCAGATCCAAGCTGGCAAAACTGGAACCCAAACAATATGTGGCATTAATATAAATATCACAATGTAATACTTCACTACATTACGTTATTTACCTGCTTCATGAGACAGACATAGACACGCAGACAGACAGACCAACCGACCAATAGATAAGATACTTACATTGTTTTGTATGATGCACAGGACATATTTCCCTATAGCACACAAAAAGGAAATGTATTACAGGATAACCCGAAAATGTGGGATCTCTGAATTACAATAAACAGGAACTGCACTAAGATAAGATATTCCTCTATTGATCCCCTTGGGGGAAATTCAGGCATCATAGCAGCATGGGGGATGGGGGGAGGGGAGGTACAGGTATGGGCATGGTAATAGTAGAAGACGTAAATATAGGCAATGCAATTAAATGACAGTATAATTATAGTACAGTAGAAAAGTTAAAATAAGCAGTGTAAACAATATAATTAATCAAAGGTGCAGACGAGGGGTCTGTATGCCCTATATCAGTTATATTATACATCACAATAAATGATGGTCAATAATAGGCTCTCTTTCTTGGGGCGGCTACGTGGCGTAGTGGGCAAGGCGCTCGCCACGCATGCAGAGACGCTGGGATCGCCTGTTCGATCCCAGCGCTCCACATTGCTTTCAGTTTAGCTGGTCGTTCACACATTGGCCGTATTAGGGGGTGGGAAACTGATGGGTGGGGATCGGGCGTTGTGGACAGCGACTCCTACAGGTCGGTTGATGCGCCTGCGCAGTAGAATCAGGAAGTGTCGGGGGCAGCGTGAGCCTCCCACGCGTTACTCCTCGCCACTGAGAGATCGAGCCGCGCAGGTGAAAAGATGCGACTGCTGTTACCTCAAGTACCGGAGGGGACTTGTGCTATGTATGACTTAGTCCACATTGCAGCCGGCTTGTGGGAGGCAAGAAACAGCGTTCGTGACAGGGGAGGGTTGAATTGGATGATACGAAATTGGGATGGGAGAAAAATATATCGAAAAATGGGAGAAAAAGTGGATCAAAAAAAAGAATAGGCTCTCTTTCTTGTTCTACACTTACCTTTGCAGCGATGCCGACCACGGCGTCCAGGAACTCAGTGAGCCCCCTGTCTGCTGGAGATGCGAGCGCGTAGTCAAACACTCTGCCGATGACATGGTTCTCCGTGACGCCGGGGAGAGGCACCACCAGCAGCTCCGCTCGCTGCTCTGGAGACAGGAGGTCCAGCACGTCCAGCTGCACAGGAGGGAAGGGAGAGAAGCTCATGGTTACCGCCGTGCACGTTCCAATCCACAGTCACGACGAGGTGATCCCCGCGTAGACATGACCAGGGGTGTAAAGTACTTGAGTAATTGTACTTTGTTACAATACTTAAGTACTGTTTTTGGGGGATTTGTACTTTACTCAAGTATTATTAGGTTTGTATACTTTGTACTTTTACTCAATTACATTTCAGAGAAAAAAAAAACATACTTTTTACACTTTACATTTAAAATGCAGACCTACAAAGTACAAATCTCGCAGGTCCAACAATTTGAATTAGTATAATATACTAATTCAAATTGTTTCTCTGGCCGAACTAACGTTAACGTTATTAATCCTGCTGCCGCACTTTATTTAAAAACAGCCAATCAAATCCCCATCAATGGAAAATTAACCAGTCCATAATACCCATGCTGATTGGTCCTTGTGCAACACTAGAAAGGGTAAACACCCGCTATCAGAAGAATAGACAGTCAGAAAAAAGGTTTTTACTTTTACTTTTTAGTACATATAAAAGTAGAAACCTTTTGACTTTTACTCAAGTGTGTTTTTAGCCAGATACCCTGACTTTTACTTGAGTAAGCTTTTGAGACGGTACCCATACTTTCACTTAAGTATAATTTCTGGGTACTTTTTACACCCCTGTCACATGACTTTCAGAAGCTTGTGGTCGGGAGGCCTTGAGGTCGTACCGGAGTGAAGCCTGGGTTGAGGTGCAGCAGCCCGGTGACGGGCAAGAAGACTGAGAACGGACCCAGGTTCTTCTGCAGCCAGTCCCTGCTGCTGTTGCTGCTGCTGGACACACAGCCTGGACCTGGAAACCATCACATGGTCACAAGTAGGGCTGTCAGTTTATCGCGTTAATTAGATTAATGAATTACACAGCAAATTATCGCGTTATGAAAATTAACTCACTTAAATCTCATTAATTCCATAAGAACGTAGAATAAACATTTACAGACTTTTTTTTAAATGGACCATTTGCATGTTCTTGGTATCTGATTCTAGGGACATCTATGGATCTCAGGGAATGTATTCCCAGTGTCAGACATACTGTGTCTGTTACTAGGCTTGAGTCAATTGTAATGAACCAAATGAGAATATCAATTCAATTTTATTTGGATTTTTTTTCATCTTTGACTGTGAATAGCACCATGCTCAAATTGACCAGACCTGAAAAATCTAAGCAAATGAATAAATGGAAGATGATTAAACAGAAGGTTTTGTAGATACAGTACTGAATTCTGCCATCCGGACACATGCTATTTGAAATATGATTATAGAATATAGAATATCAGGCCTAAAATGGTTATGCGATTAAAATGCGATTAATTAGATTAATTAATTACAAATCCTGTAATTAATTAGATACATTTTTTTAATCGCCTGACAGCACTAGTCACAAGTATACATAAGAAAACAGTCTGTAAGGTAAGATAAGATGAGATGAGATCTTTATTGTCTATGAGCGGACATTATATTTGTTTTATGGATTTACAAATATAAAGAAGTCCAAACTAATTTGATCTGACCAGTATACAAACTGAACAATACCATTCAAATACTGTGGCGAGGCGATACCTGTTAGTGGGCGGGACAGGAAGGGGAGGACAAACTCCATAACGACCCGTTTCTGCTGTTGTGAGGTCATGAGAACAGACTTGTTCCCAAACTCCTTCAGCCTGAGAAATAAATTATAGCATGACGTGGAGAGAGAAAACTAGCTTTCAATTCAAAGTTTTTATCGCTGATGAATGTAATCCAGTCAAGCTATAAGAGCAATAACAAATTAACGAGTGTGACCGAGTGTCATGATAGGAGAGGACTCTTACACAAGCTGGTATGATTGACAGCTGAGGTTTCTGCTGCTGAGACAGTGCAGGAACTCTCCTGATGCAGACGGCAGGAAGAAACTCAGACGCCCAGAGAACCACTGACTGACGACATCACTGTCCCTCAGCTGCTCAGCGGTCAGCGGCGACACTCTCATCTCTCCGATCACGTCCAGAGCATCCGCCACGGATGGACCGACTATGGGCGAGGGCTGAGGGAGGAGAGATCCATTGTGATTGGTTGTGAATGATGGTTAGTGCCAAGCTATTTATACTATATATTTGTATATACAATCTAGGGCTGACCTCGACTAGTCGAATAGTCAACTAATCGATCGAAAGGAGCCGTAGTCGACTGCCAATCTCTCAGTTGAATTCAATTAAGTTAAATCAGACATTAAGCATGATCTAAAAAAAATTATTTGGCCAATCAAAGTCGACTATACAAATCCTTAGTCGGGGACAGGCTTAATACAGTCACAACTATTTTTTTTTGCATAATACTGCTCAATTGCACAGCCCTGATAATTTTTCCATCCCACTGTATTGCTCCAGATCCCTCAGATCGAACAACCAAATCTGCCTTAAAATCCCCGACGCACAAGACTGGTGACGAAGGGAAACCGGGCTTTCGCAGTCGCAGCACCGACCCTCTGGAACAAGCTCCCACTCAACCTGAAATCTGCAAGCACTCTACGGACCTTTAAGGCCACGCTCAAAACCCACTTTTTCGCCATAAACAATCCATGAGCTAGTTTTTGTATTGTAGTACGACTGGTGTATTATGTCCGTCCGTTCTCTATCTGCTTGGTTGGCCTGCATGTATTTTTTCTGTTTTAAAAAAAAAACTATATACACTTTTTCTCCTCCTATTTGCTGTATCCCATCCCAATTGAGTCGTTATGCCAATTTCCCCCTTCACTTCCTGGTCGTTGTGCGCATGTGCCCCCCACTGGTCGGTCTATAGGGAGCCCTGAAGTCTATCACATGCTTCCTCCGATACATAGGAGACAGCCAGCAGCCTCTTTTCACCTGGCAGCGAGGACTCTCATTGGTGAAGTGTAACGTGTGGGAGGCTCACACTACCTTCACCATTTCCCTCCCTCGCTGTGCAGGCGCCCTGACCGACCTGTAGGAGTTGCTGTTTACAACGACCAGAATACCACCCCACCGGCTTCCCTCCCGCTGACTCTGCCAATTGAGCCAGTATGACGACCGGCCCAAGCCGGAGGCACTGCTGACAGCCGGATTCGATACCAGTGTCTCTGCAGTGGTAGACAGACACTTAGTCCGCTGTGCTACCCGGCGCCACCGTATTTTTTCTGTTTTCGTATTGTTCCTGTCTTTTTTGTTTCTCTTTCTTTCCCGGGATGCGCCGCGGGCCGATGTAACTATTGGTTGAGGGGCGCAATATAAATAAATGTATCATATCATTGTTATTTTTAAAGGTCCCATGTCTTATAAATGGCCTTTTCCAGTGTTTAGCATTGTTTCCTAGCAATGGGGGATTATATCAATGGGGTCTGTTTCTCTAATTATCATTTTGACTCATCAGTCTAGTCTCGAGTTCACGAGATCCTCCCTCACTCAACTAAGCCATTCTGATTTGACTGTTTTGCTGACGTGAATAAGGCACTGGTTGTAGTCACCGCCCACAATCAACAATTCGCTCAACAGCAGAGCGAGTGGAATTACTTCCTCAAACAGAGGGTGCCGACAGACAGCAGAGAACGAGCGAGCGAGAGAGAGGGAGAGAGAGAGAGAGAGATAGAGAGGGAGAGAGAGAGAGAGAGAGAGAGAGAGGGAGAGAGAGGGAGAGAGAGAGAGAGAGAGAGAGAGGGAGAGAGAGAGAGGGACCGCGCGCAGGAGTGTGTAAATGTGTGTGCGCGCTGGGATGGAGCTTCTCCCCTGCAGTCGGGAGCACTCGCATATCACGCCCATATTCCGATCCGTGCAATAATATACACAGGGGTATATATTGTCATTTGAAACAAGTTACCAATGCATTGTCGCGTGGGATTATGCCCCCCTGCGGCAAAATTAATTAGTATCCCCCTCAATCTTTCTATCTCTCTCTCTGTCTGCCAGTCGCAGACTGTGGGTGACTGTCACTCAAAGCGAGTATGGGCGGAGCCAGGCCAAGACAGCTTGAAATCTTGAAGTGGAAAAATGCTGCTTTTGAGTACCGGTACTCGATTAGAAATATAAAACAATGAATTATTTTTGAGAAAAACCTTACAGATGTGTTCCATAGACTCACAGGAATTGTGTAAAATTGTAGTGAAAGAAACAGTAAGATAGTTCCCCTTTAATTGAGCTTATATTCCATTTTTATTTTATTCCACCTTTTTATTTTATTCTACCGTAATTGTCTGTCAGTCAATGTAGCACCAAAAACAACCAAATAAAATTCCTTGTATGTGAAAACGACTTGGCAATAAAGACCTTTCTGATTCTGATTTGTGTTCACATTGATGGACAGAGCTAGTGTATTTAAATAAAACAAATAACACCACTTATTGTAGACCGACGGAGGTGTATCCCTTACTGGCTTTGTTGTAAACTATTTCTAAGTGTAAATGTAACATTTCATATTTTTTACAGTGCAACGCTGTGTGGATATATGCAATTTCCCAAGTGTGGATTTCGGGATTCACTGCATAAAAATGACTATCAATCCTTTCATATATTTGTCCTCTAAATGTCTTCAGTTTCCCAAAATATCACCCTAGGCTTCATAACATCACTCTGTAAGTCATGATCCCTGAAATCCAGACATTGGAAACTAGGCATACCTGTGCAGCATATATATATATATATTTCCAATATAAATATAAACATATATATATACTTTTGAAAGTGTTAACCTTCTGTAGTGTAGTAGTGAAAGGGTTAATGTCACCTTGGAAAAAATAAATAAATAAATAAAAGACTTACGTAACTGGACAGAAGGCCAAGCGCTTGGTCCAGGACCGCAGAGGATTTAGTGAAGAACAGTTTCCAGGTTTCTTTGGAGGGTCTAGCACTGTCGCCCAGTTTGCATTTCAGCACCATGGACAAGTGCTCTGCAGTCAACCCTCCAAGCTTTAGAACAAAAAAAACAAAATGTTTCACTGTGCAAAGCCACAAGTACAGGTGGACAACATTTTTTTTTTATAATGTCAATTTGTACCTGTGAGCAGGCGTAGGATGTGATAGGGAAGTTACACATGGTGGCAGTCCAATTCCCTGTGTCCAGTATGCCTTGCAACGCGGAGCTGTAACACAGTTCATGTTTAATAACAGTGAATTCATGAATTCACGTTCACAAAGTGTTTTTTTCCCCCATTACCTAGGTCAGACTAATGATCATTTGTGTTTCTCACATAGTTAGAAAGACAAAACTGAGATTCTAAAATGTGTTGTGGTGTCTACTGATGTGTAGCCTGGAGCCATTCTATTCACATTCCCTGATAAAGACAGAAGACACAAAATATCCACTTTTATAACATGGCAAGAGTCAATGTGTCTAATTCACTATAAATAACACAATATATATCCCTACCCATCCACTCCAGCACAGACTCTTTATAGATCTCTACCTGTCCACTCCAGCACAGACTCTTTATAGATCTCTACCTGTCCACTCAAGAACAGACTCTTTATAGATCTCTACCTGTCCACTCCAGAACAGACTCTTTATAGATCCCTACCTGTCCACTCCAGAACAGACTCTTTATAGATCCCTACCTGTCCACTCCAGAACAGACTCTTTATAGATCTCTACCTGTCCACTCCAGAACAGACTCTTTATAGATCCCTACCTGTACCTGTCCACTCCAGAACAGACTCTTTATAGATCTCTACCTCTACCTGTCCACTCCAGAACAGACTCTTTATAGATCTCTACCTCTACCTGTCCACTCCAGAACAGACTCTTTATAGATCCATACCTGTACCTGTCCACTACACTACAGCACAGACTCTTTGTAGATCCTTACCTGTCCACTCCAGCACAGACTCTTTATAGATCCATACCTGTACCTGTCCACTACACTACAGCACAGACTCTTTGTAGATCCTTACCTGTCCACTCCAGCACAGACTCTTGATTCTGGAACAAACAGAAAAGGGAGGTGAATATTAGAATGGTGTCACATTTATTCGATGATAAAGTTGATGTGGTCAACAAACAACGTCTTACAACACGTACCGTTGTGAGATGATGTTGGGCACTGTGACCAAGAGACAACAGAAAACATAGTGAGTGAGAGCAATCAATACTTTACACTGTCTATCTATCATAGTGAGTCAGAGCAATCAATACTTTACACTGTCTATCAACCATAGTGAGTCAGAGCAATCAATACTTTACACTGTCTATCAACCATAGTGAGTCAGAGCAATCAATACTTTACACTGTCTATCTATCATAGTGAGTCAGAGCAATCAATACTTTACACTGTCTATCTATCATAGTGAGTCAGAGCAATCAATACTTTACACTGTCTATCTATCATAGTGAGTCAGAGCAATCAATATTTTACACTGTCTATCTATCATTGTGATCACTGGAAATGAGGGCAACCTCAATTGATTTCATAAATAAATACAGGGTGATGATGATACATGTAGAAATTATTGACTTACATTTGGGTCAATTGGTACCAATTGACAACCTAAAGAGAAGGAAAAAATCAACTGAATTCAAATGTTTTACGTTTGAAATGATTGGAATCACCTTTTGAGGGTATACGTTTATACATTCATTTGGATTCTGATCAGATAGAGTTCTCATTTTACCGATTGGAGCGGACGGTGTGAGGCCGTAGACGGCGGCCCAGATGACAGGCTCCATCGCGGGAGGCAACACGGCCATGCTGTGGTACAGCCTTTCAAACCTGTAATAACACACGTGTCGTTTCACCTCTTAAGCCCGGAGCCATATTTTCAGAAATGTTGCCTAAAAGTACATACCCAAGTAAGTGGAAGATTGCTCCACTTCTACAAGGTCAATGTGCATGCTTTTGGTATCTATAGGGACTAGGGCTGTCCCCGACTAAGGATTTGGATAGTCGACTATGATTGGGCGAAATTTGAATTTTTTTTTTTTATCATTCCATTTGGGCTGTGGGGGGTGCTTAATGTCTGAAGGAGTCGACTGAAGGCTTCTTGTCCTCTGCAAAAGCATGCAATTGGTCCACTGATGGATACATCTTGATATTTGTCTAGTCTAGTGTGTTCATTAGATGGGTGAAATCCTCTTTCAGTGCCTCTGTGCCTGTTTTCTTAGGCAGTTAGCCTCTGGTATGTGTGCCATTAGCGTTAGCCACGCTTCTAGGCCTCTTTTCTTTTGGAAAGAATGATAAAAAATATATATATATATATATATATTTTTTAATAAAGATATTTTTTATTTTAATTTTTTGTATTCGACTAAGAGGTTGGCAGTCGACTACGGCTCCTTTCGACCGATTAGTCGACTATTCGACTAATAGGGGTCAGCCCTACTAGGGACTATCTATGGACCTCAGGGAATGTATTCCCAGTGTCAGAAATATTGTGTCTGGTACTATGTTTTGAGTAAATTCTAATGAACCAAAGGAGAATATAATTTTTTCATTTTCTTTTTCTTTTTTCCATCTTTGACGGTGAATAACACCATGCTAACATTGACCAAAATAAACTAAACTAAAACAAGGACACACAGTGTCATAGATGCTAAGTGCATTTCCTGTAAGCCACCATTAGGGGCAGAGCGGCTAACTGTGAGTGGGTGAGAGTGAGTGAGTGAGCTACTGCATGAGTGAGTTACTGATGACATCGTTGGTCATGTACTGCAGATGTGCTTCTTAAAATAAACATCATAGTTGGCCTGGAGTTATTGAACTTACATGCTTTGATAGACTGGACAGCCGACATCCACCTACGGGAGAGGAATCATTCACATGTTTACATATGATACTGTACAATGTAACCGATCTTATTTGACATTCCCTGAGTGGGAGTCGAACCCCGGTCTCCCGCGCCGCGGGCGGCATTAACAGACCACTATACCAAGAGGTGAATTCACTTCTTAGTAATGGGTCTGGATGTCTCTGGGGAGTGAGTTTACTCGCAGTACCGCTTAACGTCCACAGCCACTTCACTACACAGTCCATCGTGACTGTGGATAGACACGCCGGTACCTCCGTTACACATACTACTGTAATGTATGGTTAAAGGGTTAAATGGTTATAAAGGGAAATTAAATGGCCAAATAAGTTGGAATGTCCCTTTAATATTTCCAAACACTTTCAAGGTGATTACCTCTGCAGAGAGCCTGACGAGGTGGTGCAGGACCTCCGGAAGTCCCCTCTCTTCTGGAGCAGCAAGCAGGTAGTCGAACACTGTGTGGATGACGACATCTGGAGGAGGAGCAGGAAGAGGCGACACCAGCAGCTCTGCTTTCTGCCTTGGAGACAGAAGTTCTAGGACCTCCAGCTGGTTGGGGGGAAGGAAGAACACATGTTACACATGGTGGTTTCTACAGTATCTGGTTGGTTGCACAGGTTACCTTCATTGGCTGCCTGTGCAGTTTAGGGTCAATTTTAAGATCCTGCTGTTTGCTTATAAAGCAATGAATGGTCTGGCCCCACCTTATACCTCACCGAGATCCTGCACCCCTGCTACACCCCATCACGGTCTCTGAGGCCTGCTGACCAGTCCCTGATCCTGGTTGTCCCTAAATCCAGGCTAAAAAAACAGGGGGGACCGTGCATTTGCGGTTGCAGCCCCCAAAACTGTGGAACGAGTTGCCCCCCCCACATTAGGCTGGCCCCACAGCCAGTGTTTAAGTCCCACCTTAAAACACATTTGTTCTCCCTAGCTTTTAAAAAAAAAATTGTCTTCTGCTGTAATTTTGTTTGTAGTTCTGTGTACTTTGTATTGTGTTTATGTGTTCTTTTTACTATATTATGGTTTTTACTGTGATGCACTTTGGTCAACCATGTTGTTTTTAAATGTGCTATACAAATAAAGTTGGATTGGATTGGACAGTGAATATTCTGACAGGCGTTCTAGGGCCTCCAGCTGCAAAGGAGGGGAAAATAAGGGGGACAATCTCATCAGGGACATTTATTTAAAGTTCATGACAGTAATACTCATCTATAAAACTGACAGGGGTGTAAAAAGTACCCAGACATTATACTCAAGTGAAAGTGTGGGTACCGTCTCAAAATCGTACTCTAGTAAAAGTCAGAATATCTGGCTAAAAACACACTTGAGTAAAAGTAAAAAAGTTTCTACTTTTAAATGTAGTTAAGTACTAAAAAGTAAAAGTAAAAACTTTTTTTCTGACCGCCTGGAAGCGCGGATTCTCATCGAGAGGGCGTAGCGTGTGGGAGGATCACACTATCCCCCTCAAGTCCTATCCGCGCTTAGCAGGCGCCCCGACCGAACTGTAGGAGTCGCTGTTTACAACGACCCGGACCCACCCCGCCAGCTTCTCCCACCCTCTAATACAGCTAATTGTATTAGTGCAGACGGCCAGCCAAGCTGGTGACAACCCCGGAGCTGTGAGCTGGATAGGCGAATCCAGCTCACAGCTCCGGGGTTGGTGACGAACGCAATCTCCGCTCGGCCACCTAACCGCCCTCTGATTGGCTGTTTTTAAATAAATTGCGGCCGCAGGATTAATAACGTTAGTTCGGCCAGATAAACAAATATACTAATTAAAATGGTTGGACCTGCGAGATTTGTACTTTGTAGGTCTGCATTTTAAATGTAAGGAGTAAAAAGTATGTTTTTTCTCTCTGAAATGTAATTGAGTAAAAGTACAAGTATACAAACCTAATAATACTCGAGTAAAGTACAAATCCCCCAAAACAGTACTTAAGTATTGTAACAAAGTACAAAGTACTTTACACCCCTGAAAACTGAAGATATTGGGGCAGCCATTACACATTTAAACAACTAAAGCTACAGAGTAATTCCCCACACCGTATAGGTTCCCACGTAGCGTGCAGTTTACTGCCTACGTTTATAATAATCACTAATACATAAGATAAGGTGGTGGGCAGTTCTTGAGACGTACAGGAGAGAAGCTTGGGTTGATATCCAGCAGCTCTCCGATGGACAAGAGAACTGAAAATGGCCCCAAGTTCTTCCTCAGCCGTTCCTCACTGCTGTTGAAGCCGGACACACAGCCTGGGTCTGGAGGAGAGACAATGCAGGATCATTCAGTTAAACCTGGCAAAACAACAATGGCTACCCGAGGGGTCTACCCGATGGCATTGAATCGCTTTCGGGGCGCCCGATTCATTATGCTGTGGGGGGTTATGTCGTGGCCCAAATGGACATACGATCTAGCAGATGGCAATCAAATAATTGGAATATTCTTTTTGGAATCTCATCGGCCACAGGTAAGAGCAATTTAACGTCAATTTCACCTTGGTTGTGCATTGTTTTCATATAGCCATCGCCCTGATCAGCGTATGCTGTTGTACTAACGAATGCCGTTATTGACAATCAATTCATCAGAAACGCCCCCCCCCCCCTTTCATGCATGCATGATGGAACATAATATACTGATCATATGCATTTGAATTTTTTATTGTAGCGTGTACGTAATGCCAAAGTATAATATGCGTCGCGGCCTAATACTAGCCTCCCAGGAATGACCCTAAACCGCTCTAAAACCATACTTATATTCACCACGGTATAAAACAGGAATGTATGAATGGAAAAAAATATTCCTTTTTCACATCTTGAACGATAGATACTCGATGTCAAATGTGCCATAGTATTGCATCCATAGCTATAATATTTAAATAGTTATAGCCCTGCAAACAAGGTGAGCGACTCCCACCGTTTACAGCGGTGGCGGTATAGCTACTACAGGATGAGGCTAATCCCCGGCGGTCAATGAGTTAATAATCTACAGTATGTATTGAACATACCTGAAGTGTTTTTGGTCAGGAAGGGAAGGATGAAGTTTTCAACCACCAGCTCTCTCCTGCTTGGCTCCATGTGGTGGAAATGATGGCTGAGCTCCATCAATCTGGAAGTGAAGATACATAATACAATGTTCACGATGCTCCAAAGCTTGACAAGCCATTATGGTGTCATTTCCTTGATACAGTTGTGAAACATATTTCACTTCATTATGAATGAAACCACCCGCATTTCATTGTATACTTGTATGCCGTGACAAATAAAACTCTTGACTTGACTTGACTTGAAACCATGTTGCCAAGTTGATACGTTTGATGCCTCTTACATGTGCTGGTATGATTGACAGCTGAGGTTTCTGCTGCTGAGACAGTGTAGGAACTCTCCTGATGCAGACGACAGGAAGCCACTCAGACGCCCAGAGAACCACTGACTGATGACATCACTGTCCCTCAGCTGCTCGTCGCTCAGCAGCGATACTCTCATCTCTCCAATCACATCCAGAATCTCAGACGCTGATGGAACAAGCATGGGCATGGACTGCATGGAGAGGAGATTAAAAGATGAAAACAAATCATTTTAAATGTCTTCAATGTTAATGTTTATTTACATCATATTTAATTTAATGTAGCCTATAATAGCGGTCTGTTTACCATATTAGAAAGCATGTCCAGAGCTGGGTCCAGGACAGAGGACAGCTTGGTGAGCAGCACCTTCCACGTCTCTCTGGAGTAGCTGCTGTTGCCAGGCAGGTTACACCTCAGAAGAGACACCAGATGGCTGGCTGTGAAGTTTCTCAGCTTTAAAAAAGAGATGAAACACACTATTATTAAATTGTCTTGACAAAAAGATAATATCCCGAAGCTGAGACCAAGCAGATGATTCAGATAAAAGCTAACGAACCAAATCATTTGTTTTCCCCCAAAGAATTGTGTTTTACCTCTGAACAAGCGTATTGTTCCAAACTGAAGTTACAGGGGACATCGGGCGAGTGTCCCATCTGCAGGTGGCGCTGTAGAGCAGAGCTGTGGAAACATGAAACGATAGTCTAGTAAAGAGGTATCAGGAATGATGTATCTGTTAGCCAGATGGACTGAGTTAGATACAGCTCTGAGTTGGGAATAGTATTGGATATTACAACATGCAAAAAAAAATTCGCCTGTTTTATTCTCCACCCATCGATCAACCATAGCAACACTACTATCACCGACATTCAAGAAGATGGATCCCCCTTGAACGGCCCTTCTAAGGTTAGTCTTCTCCACATTGCCTGTGGTGCTTTTTTCCTATTGCTAGGTTTTTAGTGAGTTTTTCATTACCTTCACTGGATTTCATGATTTTCTTTTTGGTCTTGGTTTATTGTGATGTTTCTTCTTGACTTGTTTAAAGAAGACTTGTCCAGCCCATGGGGACATTAACGTGTGATTGCGGGCTTTACAAATACATTTTTATTTGATTTGATTCATGAAGCAGTTTAAATAAATTCCACAGAATATGAAGTCTTACCTATTGATTCCAGCGCAGACTTTGGTTTCTGTTAAAGACAAAGACAAAATGAAAATGAATAAGAGATCTTGGTACCTTCTCTCATAGCTAAAGTACATCATTCAATAGAATCCCCAAATGCAATCCATATGGTTCTGTGTGATCAGATTAAAACATTTACAACACAAAATAAATAAATCCCCAAAACACTACAATCCATAATTACTCTTAAGTAGGAACTCTATCTACAAATGTTAAGCTGGCCGCCAAAATGCTTTGCTGAGTAAACTTTGATGAACAGGTTAAGAGAGGAAAATAGTCCTGTTTCTTGTAGCTGGGAACTATTGCCAAAACAAAGCTGTTCTTTATTTCTTATTTCACCTTTAGAGAACGTCATTCGTGGTTTTGTCTCTTCTAGTTCAGATTATTGCAACTCTCTTTATCTCTGCCTCAATCTCCTTAACATCTCCTGCTGGTTCAGGACAAAGCTGCTATAGGTGCTTTACAATAATGACTCTTAACTCATTAAACACCAATCACAAGAAAAGTCGGGTTAACTCGCCAACCGTTCAGCGCCAATCACGAGAATACTCTGGTTTTAATCGTTATTTTTTTTATTAGCTATATCCATACATTTTTCATCCATCCAGCCTGATGTTATCATTGGGAATGGGTCTGAGCTCGCAAAAAGGCAAATACCGCCGCCTACGCCTTCCAGCCGGTATTGCACTCTATTAGAAATGGTGTAGTTTATTTTCAGGGCCAATCTGAGCCGTGCGGGCGGGGTTTAAATACTCCGGCAGGACTAGCCTTTACAACATTACATCTGCTATGCTGACCCCCCCCCCCCCCCTTCATATGCAATGCCGGGCAATGTGGGATGGACCTCCACAAGCAGTATTTGGAATGGCGATCAGATAATTGGATTATTTCTTTTGCATTACATCAGAGACCAGGTAAGGACTCTATATATAAAATCTTGCGTTGATCTGATATTTCTTTCTACAGCGATTGAAGCTGTGTGTGTGTGTGGCTGTTTACCGTTGAGTGCAGGAGGTGGCGGGGCGAGCTTAGCGCTACGAGGGCCATTTCATGTATGCACGAGGAAGGATAATAATGATAATCTAGCGTTGATTTCAGGAAGATTCGATAATCAGGCGAAAAATGGTATAAAACGGAAATGTACGGATGAAAAAACAATCTGTTTTGTGCATGTTGACTGGAAGCAACTCACTGACAATCGACGGGTGTATTAGACCCATAGCTATAATATAAAATATATTTTAAGCGCTTGCAAATCTTGCAGTCTCCCCATTGATTAAAGCGATGGCGTACTAGCGCCCTCTGGCGCATTAAGCGATGGTGCAGAATGAGTTAAACGCTGTCACAATTGATTCGCAACTGCTCATAATCTATTGACATCTGGAGAAATATGGACATGTTTCTTTGAACATAAAGAAATGAAAAGTAAAGAGTTTACCTCTAGATGTTTGCTTTGGGAGAGAGTTTATGTTCATGCCCACAAATATTGATAGCACCCCCCATGGGTCCTACTAATCACCCCAAAGTACCAGAAAATACCAGAAAATACCAGAAACTACCCCAAAATACCCCAAAGTATACCCCAAAATACCAGAAACTACCCCAAAATACCCCAAAGTATACCCCAAAATACCAGAAACTACCCCAAAATACCCCAAAGTATACCCCAAAATACCAGAAACTACCCCAAAATACCCCAAAATACCAGAAAATACCAGAAAATACCAGAAACTACCCCAAAATACCCCAAAGTATACCCCAAAATACCAGAAACTACCCCAAAATACCCCAAAATACCAGAAACTACCCCAAAATACCCCAAAGTATACCCCAAAATACCAGAAACTACCCCAAAATACCAGAAAATACCAGAAACTAGCCCAAAATACCCCAAAGTATACCCCAAAATACCAGAAACTACCCCAAAATACCCCAAAATACCAGAAAATACCAGAAACTACCAGAAAC
>NC_140171.1:8321730-8441730 GCF_963971535.1 Notolepis coatsorum
TTAGAAACTCACCAATATATGTTGATGTTATACAAATAAAGTAGTCAAGTATCCAATAGAAATATCATCCTACCTTGGGTTTGGGATGGCAGCCTGAAACAAAAAAGTAGTAATTAACTGCTGGTCACAACTTGTAAATGTAAATCTTATAGGAAATGTGTGTGTGTGTGTATGTATGTGTGTGCGTGCGTGCGTGCGTGCGTGCGTGCGTGCGTGCGTGCGTGCGTGCGTGCGTGCGTGCGTGCATGCATGTGTGTGTGTGTGTGTGTGTGTCTGACCCACCTTCTGGAGCTGTCAGTTCATTCATAGTGGCCCAGATGACTGGTTCCAACTTTGGAGGTACAGAGAATATAGCCAGCTCCAATTGCTTAAATCTGACAAACAACAATGAAAACAACATAATCAACAACAACTAATTTAATTTATAAAGCAATTATTGGTCAGCTCCCTTTTTACCTCGGTCCATACCTCAGTCACCATCACATCAAACCCATCTTTCAGCTTACGATCACAGGACTATTTATGTGCCTCAGTACCCAGAACCCGCACAGAGTTTGGGAAAAGGGCCTTCATGTTCTCTGCTCCCTCTGCCTGGAATGGACTTAAAAAAAAACTCTGAAACTGCAGGCCCTCACTACCATATCTGATTTTAAAGGTCAAATTACGGACATGTTAAAGAATGAGATGGGAGAATGTCGATGCTTCACTGTATGTGTGTACTGTATATGCGGTGTTATATTTATATTCATTAACTTGACCTTCTCTCCCCAGCAACCTCCTGCAAAGCCTCACATTCCCTCCTCTTTCTACCCTACTTTTTTTTTTACCCTACCCTCCAATCTCCCCCCAATCCCATTCAATCTTGTTTGCTGCAGCTTGTTTGTTTGTTTATTAATTATTTATTTTTTGTTTTGCTGCCATTTTGGCCAGGTCTTGCTCGAAAAAGAGATCATTGATCTCAAGTGACTACCTGGTAAAATAAAGGTTAAATAAAATCAAATATAAGGTGCTTTTGAAAAAGAAATAGTCTAAATAAAAAGATATTTGACTCTGGGTGTCTGAGAATAGGAAACAACTTACATTAGTAGGTATGAACTGCATGGTATCCTCATCTGAAAGAAAATATAAGGAAATGATTAATAGATACATTATACGTAGTAAATACATCACTATGGATTACATGGCTGTTAAGATACTCAGGATGAAGAAATGACCAAATCAAAATGAAAGAATGAGTAATTACAGGTAGCTTCAGCCAAGCAATGTGATTGATGTTCCAACCATGCTATACATTCCCCCAAGCACAGCTAGCCATGCTTTGTGGAAAATAAAGGTAGGGTGGCTGAGTGGCGCAGTGGGCAAGGCGCTCGCCACTAACGCAGGAGATGCTGGTATCTAGCCCAGCTCTCGGCGTTGCTACCGGCTTGGCCGGCCGTCATACTAACACAATTGGCAGTGTTAGAGGGTGAGAAAGCCGGTGGGTGGGGATTGGACGTTGTGGACAGCGACTCCTACAGGTCGGTTGGGTGACGCCGGTACGGCGGAAACAGGAAGTAGCGGGGGCAGCGTGAGCCTCCCACGAGTTACTCCTCGCCACTGAGAGTTCGATGCGACAGGCTGCCTCCTCGTGTACCGGAGGGGACGCGTGATGCAAGGCTTCTATCCTCACTACAGCCGACCAGTGGGAGGCATAGTCTAGCAACGTTCAAGACAGGGGAGGGTAGAATTGGAAATACAAAATTGGGATGGGAGAAAAATAGAAAATGGGGAGAAAAAAGTGGATAAAAAAAAGGAAAATAAAGGTAGCTAGCTGACATCTTTCTAGCTTTCTCTTGAATTTGACTCATACAAAGTTTAAGAAAACCTTTCAGGCAGTAATAGTTCTTGGTAAATGTGACTAACTATGGGCAGGATGGTAATGCGGCTGCACCACCTTGTACCTACTGTAGAGGCAGCATCACTGTTGTGTCCATAATCACAGTAAAGAAAAGCTCCTGTGTATTACTGAGAGGATTCATTCATGAATTATTGAATCAATTAATACATTTTGACTGGTTTTACCTTCTCAGAGAGCCTGACGAGGTGGTGCAGGACCTCCGGAAGTCCCCTCTCTTCTGGAGCAGCAAGCAGGTAGTCGAACACTGTGTGGATGATGACATCTGGAGGAGGAGCAGGAAGAGGCGACACCAGCAACTCTGCTTTCTGCCTTGGAGACAGAAGTTCTAGGACCTCCAGCTGGTTGGGGGGAAGGAAGAACACATGTTACACATGGTGGTTTCTACAGTATCTGGTTGGTTGCACAGGTTACCTTCATTGGCTGCCTGTGCAGTTTAGGGTCAATTTTAAAGATCCTGCTGTTTGCTTATAAAGCAATGAATGGTCTGGCCCCGCCCTATACCTCACCGAGATCCTGCACCCCTACTACACCCCATCACGGTCTCTGAGGTCTGCTGACCAGTCCCTCCTGGTTGTCCCTAAATCCAGGCTAAAAAAACAGGGGGGACCGTGCATTTGCGGTTGCAGCCCCCAAAACTGTGGAACGAGTTGCCCCCCCCACATTAGGCTGGCCCCACAGCCAGTGTTTAAGTCCCACCTTAAAACACATTTGTTCTCCCTAGCTTTTAAAAAAAAAATTGTCTTCTGCTGTAATTTTGTTTGTAGTTCTGTGTACTTTGTATTGTGTTTATGTGTTCTTTTTACTATATTATGGTTTTTACTGTGATGCACTTTGGTCAACCATGTTGTTTTTAAATGTGCTATACAAATAAAGTTGGATTGGATTGGACAGTTAATATTCTGACAGGCGTTCTAGGGCCTCCAGCTGCAAAGGATGGGAAAATAAGGGGGGAAATCTCATCAGGGACATTTATTTAAAGTTCATGACAGTAATACTCATCTATAAAACTGACAGGGGTGTAAAAAGTACCCAGACATTATACTCAAGTGAAAGTGTGGGTACCGTCTCAAAATCGTACTCTAGTAAAAGTCAGAATATCTGGCTAAAAACACACTTGAGTAAAAGTAAAAAAGTTTCTACTTTTAAATGTAGTTAAGTACTAAAAAGTAAAAGTAAAAACTTTTTTTCTGACCGTCTATTCTTCTGATAGCAGGTGTTTAATCAAAGATTCCCGCTTTCTAGTCTTGCACAAGGACCAATCAGCATGGGTATGGGCGGGTTAATTTTCAATTGATAGGGATTTGATTGGCTGTTTTTTTTTTTTTTTTTTTTTGTCTTTTTCCCCCTCCATTTTCCTCCGATTTTCTCCCATCCCAATGTTAGTCGTATGCCAATTCCCAGTCCCTTCCTGGTCGCTGCGCACTTACCCCCCACAGTCAGATCATCTGGGAGAGTGGAGGCTACCACGTGCTTCCTCCGACACACGTCCAGCCAATCACCGCTTCTTTTCACCTGGCAGCGCGGATTCTCATCGAGAGGGCGTAGCGTGTGGGAGGATCACACTATCCCCCTCAAGTCCTATCCGCGCTTAGCAGGCGCCCCGACCGAACTGTAGGAGTCGCTGTTTACAACGACCCGGACCCACCCCGCCAGCTTCTCCCACCCTCTAATACAGCTAATTGTATTAGTGCAGACGGCCAGCCAAGCTGGTGACAACCCCGGAGCTGTGAGCTGGATAGGCGAATCCAGCTCACAGCTCCGGGGTTGGTGACGAACGCAATCTCCGCTCGGCCACCTAACCGCCCTCTGATTGGCTGTTTTTAAATAAATTGCGTCCGCAGGATTAATAACGTTAGTTCGGCCAGATAAACAAATATACTAATTAAAATGGTTGGACCTGCGAGATTTGTACTTTGTAGGTCTGCATTTTAAATGTAAGGAGTAAAAAGTATGTTTTTTCTCTCTGAAATGTAATTGAGTAAAAGTACAAGTATACAAACCTAATAATACTCGAGTAAAGTACAAATCCCCCAAAACAGTACTTAAGTATTGTAACAAAGTACAAAGTACTTTACACCCCTGAAAACTGAAGATATTGGGGCAGCCATTACACATTTAAACAACTAAAGCTACAGAGTAATTCCCCACACCGTATAGGTTCCCACGTAGCGTGCAGTTTACTGCCTAAGTTTATAATAATCACTAATACATAAGATAAGGTGGTGGGCAGTTCTTGAGACATACAGGAGAGAAGCTTGGGTTGATATCCAGCAGCTCTCCGATGGACAAGAGAACTGAAAATGGCCCCAAGTTCTTCCTCAGCCGTTCCTCACTGCTGTTGAAGCCGGACACACAGCCTGGGTCTGGAGGAGAGACAATGCAGGATCATTCTGTTAAACCTGGCAAAACAACAATGGCTACCCGAGGGGTCTACCCGCGATGGCATTGAATCGCTTTCGGGACGCCCGATTCATTAAGCTGTGGGGGGTTATGTCGTGGCCCAAATGGACATACGATCTGCAGCAGATGGCAATCAAATAATTGGAATATTCTTTTTGGAATCTCATCGGCCACAGGTAAGAGCAATTTAACGTCAATTTCACCTTGGTTGTGCATTGTTTTCATAGCCATCGCCCTGATCAGCGTATGCTGTTGTACTAACGAATGCCGTTATTGACAATCAATTAATCAGAAACGCCCCCCCCCCCCCTTTCATGCATGCATGATGGAACATAATATACCGATCATATGCATTCGAATTTTTAATTGTGGCGTGTACGAAATGCCAATGGATTAAGTATAATATGCGTCGCGGCCTAATACTAGCCTCCCAGGAATGACCCTAAACCGCTCTAAAACCATACTTATATTCACCACGGTATAAAACGGGAATGTATGAATGGAAAAAATATTCCTTTTTCACATCTTGAACGATAGATACTCGATGTCAAATGTGCCATAGTATTGCATCCATAGCTATAACATTTAAATAGTTATAGCCCTGCAAACAAGGTGAGCGACTCCCACCGTTTACAGCGGTGGCGGTATAGCTACTACAGGATGAGGCTAATCCCCGGCGGTCAATGAGTTAATAATCTACAGTATGTATTGAACATACCTGAAGTGTTTTTGGTCAGGAAGGGCAGGATGAAGTTTTCAACCACCAGCTCTCTCCTGCTTGGCTCCATGTGGTGGAAATGATGGCTGAGCTCCATCAATCTGGAAGTGAAGATACATAATACAATGTTCACGATGCTCCAAAGCTTGACAAGCCATTATGGTGTCATTTCCTTGATACAGTTGTGAAACATATTTCACTTCATTATCAATGAAACCATGTTGCCAAGTTGATACGTTTGATGCCTCTTACATGTGCTGGTATGATTGACAGCTGAGGTTTCTGCTGCTGAGACAGTGTAGGAACTCTCCTGATGCAGACGACAGGAAGCCACTCAGACGCCCAGAGAACCACTGACTGATGACATCACTGTCCCTCAGCTGCTCGTCGCTCAGCAGCGATACTCTCATCTCTCCAATCACATCCAGAATCTCAGACGCTGATGGACCAAGCATGGGCATGGACTGCAGGAGAGGAGATTAAAAGATGAAAACAAATCATTTTAAATGTCTTCAATGTTAATGTTTATTTACATCATATTTAATTTAATGTAGCCTATAATAGCGGTCTGTTTACCATATTATTAGCAAGCATGTCCAGAGCTGGGTCCAGGACAGAGGACAGCTTGGTGAGCAGCAACTTCCATGTATCTCTGGAGTAGCTGCTGTTGCCAGGCAGGTTACACCTCAGAAGAGACACCAGATGACTGGCTGTGAAGTTTCTCAGCTTTAAAAAAGAGATGAAACACACTATTATTAAATTGTCTTGACAAAAAGATAATATCCCGAAGCTGAGACCAAGCAGATGATTCAGATAAAAGCTAACGAACCAAATCATTTGTTTTCCCCCAAAGAATTGTGTTTTTACCTCTGAACAAGCGTATTGTTCCAAACTGAAGTTACAGGGGACATCGGGCGAGTGTCCCATCTGCAGGTGGCGCTGTAGAGCAGAGCTGTGGAAACATGAAATGATAGTATCAGGAATGATGCATCTGTTATAGCCAGATGGACTGATTTAGATACAGCTCTGAGTTGGGAATATTATTGGATATTACAACATGCACAAATTTTTTCGCCTGTTTTATTCTCCACCCATCGATCAACCATAGCAACACTACTATCACCACCGACATTCAAGAAGGGGGATCCCCCCCTTGAACGGCCCTTCTATTTGCCTGTGGTACGTTTTTCCTATTGCTAGGTTTTTAGTGAGTTTTACCTTCACTGGGGTATGTCTGGGAGTGTTGTTTTGGATTTCATGATTTTCTTTTTGGTCTTGGTTCATTGTGATGTTTCTTCTTGACTTGTTTAAAGAAGACTTGTCCAGCCCATGGGGACATTAGCGTGTGATTGCGGGCTTTACGAATACATTTGATTTGATTTGATTCATGAAGCAGTTTAAATAAATTCCACAGAATATGAAGTCTTACCTATTGATTCCAGCGCAGACTTTGGTTTCTGTTAAAGACAAAATGAAAATGAATAAGAGATCTTGGTACCTTCTCTCATAGCTAAAGTACATCATTCAATAGAATCCCCAAATGCAATCCATATGGTTCTGTGTGATCAGATTAACACATTTACAACACAAAATAAATAAATCCCCAAAACACTACAATCCATAATTACTCTTAAGTAGGAACTCTATCTACAAATGTTAAGCTGGCCGCCAAAATGCTTTGCTGAGTAAACTTTGATGAACAGGTTAAGAGAGGAAAATAGTCCTGTTTCTTGTAGCTGGGAACTATTGCCAAAACTAAGCTGTTCTTTATTTCACCTTTAGAGAACGTCATTCGTGGTTTTGTCTCTTCTAGTTCAGATTATTGAAACTCTCTTTATCTCTGCCTCAATCTCCTTAACATCTCCTGCTGGTTCAGGACAAAGCTGCTATATAGCTGCTTTACAATAATGACTCTTAACTCATTCAACGCCAGTCACGAGAAAAGTCGGGTTAACTCGCCAACCGTTCAGCGGCAATCACGAGAAAACTCGGGTTTTAATCGCTATTTCTTTTATTAGCTATATCCATTCATTTTTCATCCATCCAGCCTGATGTTATCATTGGGAATGGGCCTGAGCTCGCAAAAGGGCAAATACCGCCCCCTACGCCTTCCAGCCGGTATTGCACTCTATTAGAAATGGTGTAGTTTCTTTTCAGGGCCAATCTGAGCCGTGCGGGTGGGGTTTAAATATTCCGGCAGGACTAGCATTTACAACGTTACATCTGCTATGCTGCCCCCAACCCCCCCCCCCCCCCCCCCCCCCTCCCCTTCATATGCAATGCCGGGCAATGTGGGACGGACCTCCACGAGCAGTATTTGGAATGGCGATCAGATAATTGGATTATTTCTTTTGCATTACATCAGATACCAGGTAAGGACTCTATATATAAAATCTTGCGTTGATCTGATATTTCTTTCTACCGTGATCGTGGCTGTCTGTGTGTGTGTGTGTGTGTGTGTGTGTGTGTGTGTGTGTGTGTGTGTGTGTGTGTGTGTGTGTGTGTGTGTGTGTGTGTGTGTGTGTGTGTGGCTGTTTAACGTTGAGTGCAGGAGGTGGCGGGGCGAGCGCCGCGCTACAAGGGCCATTTCATGTATGCACGAGGAAGGATAATAATGATAATCTAGCGTTGATTTCAGGAAGATTCGATAATCAGGCGAAAAATGACAACGTGTTTAGTGTATTCCACTAAAGGGCTATTATCGCGTCTTTTCTTGGGATTATTAAGAATCACCAAAACTACTCATATTCAAAACGGTATAAAACGGAAATGTACGGATGAAAAAACAATCTGTTTTGGGCATGTTGACTGGAAGCAACTCACTGACAATCGACGGGTGATTAGACCCATAGCTATAATATAAGATATATTTTAAGCGCTCGCAAATCTCGCAGTCTCCCCATTGATTAAAGCGATGGCGTACTAGCGCCCTAGTTAAACGCTGTCACAATTGATTCGCAACTGCTCATAATCTATTGGCATCTGGAGAAATATGGACATGTTTCTTTGAACATAAAGAAATGAAAAGTAAAGAATTTTCCTCTAGATTTTTGCTTTGGGAGAGAGTTTATGTTCATGCCCACAAATATTGATAGCACTGCCCATGGTTGTAGGAATTACATAATGTGAATTCTGTCTAAAGCCGGTTGAATTTTCATTCTATGGATGTCCATCATTGGTCTTAAAAAGTCCTACTTACCATTGAGTGGTATGGAGAAGCACTGGATATGAAATACAAAAAACAATGTCATGAGATCTGATGCTGCTGCTGGCATTAGAAACTCACAATATATGTTGATGTTATACAAATAAAGTGGTCAAGTATCCAATAGAAATATCATCCTACCTTGGGTTTGGGATGGCAGCCTGAAACAAAAAAGTATTAATTAACTGCTGGTCACAACTTGTAAATGTAAATCTTATAGGAAATGTGTGTGTCTGTGTGTGTGTGTGTGCGTGTGTGCGTGCGTGCGTGCGAGCGTGCGTGTGTGTGTGTGTCTGACCAACCTTCTGGAGCTGTCAGTTCATTCATAGTGGCCCAGATGACTGGTTCCAACTTTGGAGGTACAGAGAATATAGCCAGCTCCAATTGCTTAAATCTGACAAACAACAATGAAAACAACATAATCAACAACAACAAGTTTAATTTATAAAGCAATTATTGGTCAGCTCCCTTTTTACCTCGGTTCATACCTCACCATCACATCAAACTAGGGATGCTCGATATTGTTTTTTTTACCGATACCGATATACCGATATTGTCCAACTCTTAATTTCCGATACCGATATCAACCGATATCACATTTTAATGCCGATATCGGCCGATAATATCGGACATCATTTCTATAGAAATGTAAAAAAAAGAAAAAAAATTAAAACCGATACAGATATTTTCCGATATCACATTTGAATGCCGATATCGGCCGATAATATCGGACATCCCTACATCAAACCCATCTTACAGCTTACAATCACAGGATTATTTATATGCCTCAGTACCCAGAACCCGCACAGAGTTTGGGAAAAGGGCCTTCATGTTCTCTGCTCCCTCTGCCTGGAATGGACTTAAAAAAAAACTCTGAAACTGCAGGCCCTCACTACCATATCTGATTTTAAAGTTCAAATTACGGACATTTTAAAGAATGAGATGGGAGAATGTCGATGCTTCACTGTATAATGCGGTGTTATATTTATATGCATTAACTTGACCTTCTCTCCCCAGCAACCTCCTGCAAAGCCTCACATTCCCTCCTCTTTCTACCCTACCTTTTTTTTACCCTACCCTCCAATCTCCCCCCAATCCCATTCAATCTGGTTTGCTGCAGCTCAAATGTATCCCCTTGCCCCACTTTGCCTTTTATGTTTTTGTCTGTGTTTGTGTCTTGTATGTTTGTTTTTGTTTTGCTGCCATTTTGGCCAGGTCTTGCTCGAAAAAGAGATCATTGATCTCAAGTGACTACCTGGTAAAATAAAGGTTAAATAAAATAAAATATAAGGTGCTTTTGAAAAATAAATTGTCTAAATAAAAAGAGATTTTACTCTGGGTGTCTGAGAATAGGAAACAACTTACATTAGTAGGTATGAACTGCATGGTATCCTCATCTGAAAGAAAATAATATAAGTAAATGATTAATAGATACATTATACGTAGTAAATACATCACTATGGATTACATGGCTGTTAAGATACTCAGGATGAAGAAATTACCAAATCGAAATGAAAGAATGAGTAATTACACCACAGGTAGCTTCAGCCAAGCAATGTGATTGATGTTCCAACCATGCTATACATTCCCCCAAGCACAGCTAGCCATGCTTTGTGGAAAATAAAGGTAGGGTGGCTGAGTGGCGCAGTGGGCAAGGCGCTCGCCACTAACGCAGGAGATGCTGGTATCTAGCCCAGCTCTCGGCGTTGCTACCGGCTTGGCCGGCCGTCATACTAACACAATTGGCAGTGTTAGAGGGTGAGAAAGCCGGTGGGTGGGGATTGGACGTTGTGGACAGCGACTCCTACAGGTCGGTTGGGTGACGCCGGTACGGCGGAAACAGGAAGTAGCGGGGGCAGCGTGAGCCTCCCACGAGTTACTCCTCGCCACTGAGAGTTCGATGCGACAGGCTGCCTCCTCGTGTACCAGAGGGGACGCGTGATGCAAGGCTTCTATCCTCACTACAGCCGACCAGTGGGAGGCATAGTCTAGCAACGATCAAGACAGGGGAGGGTAGAATTGGAAATGCGAAATTGGGATGGGAGAAAAATAGAAAATGGGGAGAAAAAAGTGGATAAAAAAAAAAGGAAAATAAAGGTAGCTAGCTGACATCTTTCTAGCTTTCTCTTGAATTTGACTCATACAAAGTTTAAGAAAACCTTTCAGGCAGTAATAGGTCTTGGTAAATGTGACTATGGGCAGGATGGTAATGCGGCTGCACCACCTTGTACCTACTGTAGAGGCAGCATCACTGTTGTGTCCATAATCACAGTAAAGAAAAGCTCCTGTGTATTACTGAGAGGATTCATTCATGAATGATTGAATCAATTAATACATTTTGACTGGTTTTACCTTCTCAGAGAGCCTGACGAGGTGGTGCAGGACCTCCGGAAGTCCCCTCTCTTCTGGAGCGGCAAGCAGGTAGTCGAACACTGTGTGGATGATGACATCTGGAGGAGGAGCAGGAAGAGGTGACACCAGCAGCTCTGCTTTCTGCCTCGGAGACAGAAGTTCTAGGACCTCCAGCTGGTTGGGGGGAAGGAAGAACACATGTTACACATGGTGGCTTCTACAGTATCTGGTATGTCGGTTGCACCAGTGTTTCAAATCTATCAATCTTGTTTGTCTTTTTTACATGGCCTATTTTCTAGTGCTGTCAGGCGATTAAAAAAAAGTATCTAATTAATTACAGGATTTGTAATTAATTAATCTAATTAATCGCATTTTAATAACCATTTTAGGCCTGATATTCTATATTCTATAATCATATTTCAAATTGCATGTGTCCGGATGGCAGAATTCAGTACTGTATCTACAAAACCTTCTGTTTAATCATCTTCCATTTATTCATTTGCTTAGATTTATCAGGTCTGGTCAATTTTAGCATGGTGTTATTCACAGTCAAAGATTAAAAAAAATTTAAATAAAATGTAATTGATATTCTCATTTGGTTCATTACAATTGACTCAAGCCTAGTAACAGACACACTATTTCTGACACTGGGAATACATTCCCTGAGATCCATAGATGTCCCTAGAATCAGATACCAAGAACATGCAAATGGTGCATTTAAAAAAAAGTCTGTAAATGTTTATTCTACGTTCTTATGGAATGAATGAGATAAAAAAATAAAAAAAATAATAATAATTTAATTAATTTTGAGTTAATTTTCATAACGCGATAATTTGCTGTGTAATTAATTAATCTAATTAACGCGAAAAACTGACAGCCCTAGTTGTAATGTAAAATGTAATGTAAAACTCCCCACACTTACTCCAGAGAAGTTGAGGTTGAGGTCATAGAAATCCGTAACAGGGGCGAATGTGGAGAAGAAACCAAAGTTCTCCTCCAGCCATTCTGCACTGTGACTGGCTGAGGAAACACAGTGGGGATCTGAAAAGAGAACATCATTGTTATTTGGCCATGATTTGCTGTGTTATTTGTGATTACTAGTAAGCAAGCAAGTATCCAACATTTTAAGTGCCCCCTGAAGAGCTCTCTTTCACCTTGCAACACTCGAGGGAGGTGCCCGGAAGTGTGCTAATCACGACTGCCATTGTTGCTAGGCGACTACTGAAAACCACTGTGTCCTTTTGCTAAAAGACTTTAGCATTTTCAACTTCTAGCGCATGGCGCCCTGAGCACCGAAGACGCGCTCAGCTCTCAGCACACGTGACAATACCACGGCACGTCCATTCATTGAAACAAATGAGAAAAGAGAAGCCTGGCAACTTCAGTGGACATGCCGTCTTGGTAAGTAATTAGAAAGGTTGTTTGTGTTCTTACTGTGTTGTCGTGACCTCACCGACATCTAAGAAGGGAGACCCCCCCCCTTGAATGGCCCTTCTAAGGTTTCTCTCCCCCACATTGGTGTTTTTGTTTTGTTCTTGACTTATTGTGATGTTTCTTCTTGACTTGTTTAAATAAGACGTGTCCGGCCCATGGGGACATTAACATGTGTGTTGTCGGGGCCTTACAAATAAATTTTATTTGATTTGATTTGTTGTGCCTATATAGTTATGGCTAATCGGTTTACTTGCCAGACGTGGTGTGATGCAGCAGGAAGGGCCGGATGAAGTGCTGGTACGTCACGTGACCGTGATCCCCCTCCATGTGACGCATGTGCTCACCCAGCTCTGCCACGCTGGGCACAGCAGGACAAACATAGAATAGAATGGAATAGAATAGAAATACTTTTATTATCCCGAGGGAAATTTGACACTGCAAATCGCTCAACATTAAACATTTAGACAGAACAAACAGGTCACGAATAAGAATAACAAAACAAATCAAATTGCCTAAGAATAAGAATAGAATAAAAATGGAATAAAATATACAGTAAATAAATACAGTAAAAAATACACTGAAGTCTACAGTAGGTGTAATATTGCACAGTGCTGTTTCAAAAGTAAGATTCCAGGAAGATGGTAACTGTCACTCATCATACATTATATGCATGTTAGGGAAGGGTTTCACAGAATAGTCGACTAATGGGCTATTAAAACTACTAGTCAACACTGTGCATCGTTGCAGACTAATCTACAGCACTTTAGTTTTAACCCATTCACTACCACACAACAGAAGGTTAACCTTTCACTACCACACTACAGAAGGTTAACCTTTCACTACCACACTACAGACAGACGGTTAAAACCGTCTGTAGTGTGGTAGTGAAAGTGTTAACCTTCTGTAGTCTGGTTGTGAAAGGGTTAACCCTATGTCGTGTGGCTGTGAAAGGGTTAACCTTCTGTATTGCCACAGTGAAAGGGTTAACCCTTTGGTAGTGTGGTAGTGAAAGGGTTAATAACTGTGTGATGCGCAGTATAGTGTAGTCTATGGGTACACTGGGTACATAGTGTACCCTCTGCACATTTTTATATATTCTTGACTGCAGGGGGAGACTTCAAATCTTGAATCTTGAATCCTGTTTGTGTTTCACTAATGCGGACCTATCTCAAACCCTGCCCTCTTTTCTTGATCCTCCAATCACAACTGTCGCTTACCTCGGACAAACTTTGTTTGTAAGCGACAGTTGTGATTGGAGGATCAAGAAAAGAGGGCAGGGTTTGAGATAGGTCTATTGAAAAGTGCCTCCATAAAGTGCAAAGTGCTGGCCATAGGCGAGGTGAATAACCTTAGTTGTTTTCATAGTCGGAATAATGTTTTAATATACTTTAGCATTTGTGTGCAAGTGTGCATAATGTACACATGTTTACAAATAATTTCAAGGGTTAGTGTAAAACTGCCAACTCACAGGGCTTGGTAAACAGGGCAGGTGAAGTTCTTGGCGCTGAGGCAGGAGAGGAGGCTTGTGGGTACTGCGGGCAGAAGAGGCAGCAGCTTGATCCGGAACCACAGTCTGATGAAGGCCGGGTCCTCCAGGTTCTCCTTGGTCAGAGATGGAGAGTCCACCTGGGCAAACACCTCTCTGAAGTAGGAGGCCACGTCACTGAAGTTCTGGGAGGAGATCAAACAGAATTATGAACCATTTGGTTTTGGTTTCCGTTAGGGATGATACTGGTATCGGCATTGATATCTATAGAACACTAGATAGCTTAAGGCGGAGTCACTAGCGTCACTGAACCGCCGCCATCTTGGGAGGGTCAGCCTTGAGTGAGAGTGAGTGAGCTGCACAGACAAAAATACTCATAACTCGCTGAAATATTGACGGATTTACAAACGGGTTGGTTTGCTATAAACATCAAAGATGTAGTTATGATAGTGCATACTTTTTTAAAGATTTTTTTTTTTACAAACCGCTTGAATCATAGCCACGTTAATAATGCTTGTAATAAACCAAACCGTTTGTAAATCCGTCAATATTTCAGCGAGTTATGAGTATCTTTGTCTGTGCAGCTCACTCACTCTCACTCAAGGCTGCCCCTGGCAAGATGGCGGCGGTTCAGTGACGTCGCTCTCCATTGGCCGGCAGCGCGGGCAAGCTATCTAGTGTTCTATATATATCTATGGGTATCGGTATCGGGTCCGATACCGTGCTCGTGTACTCATGCAACTACTCTGATACTATACTACTTAGTGCCATGTTTGTTCAGAAAAACACAAAGTTGAATGTTGTTTAAAAATTGATATTATTTCAACGTAAAATGTCAGCAACAGCGTCATGTTGTATATTTAATTAGTTACAGTCAAAAAAGTGACATCTGACATGTGTTCAATGTCATAATTAGAACTGTAATGCTATTATTAAGTACTGATATCGGTACTCGATGTAGTACTTGTATTTGAACAAACAAAATAAACTTCACATTAAGTTTTGTTTTATTTGTCACATGTACATTACAGTGAAATGCTTGGTTCTGTATGAGCCTCCTGAGATTGTGCTTCATACAGTAAAAAAGTTTAAAGAATAAAGACCAAACACTATACAAAATATTAGGGCTGTCAAAGTTAATGCTTTAACTTTGGAGATTCATTTAAATTATTTAAAGCGTTATTTTTTTTTAATCTAGATTAATCTATGGAGTGAACAATTTTCAACGTTCTGAACTTTCAGCAGTATCTTTGCTTGTTCTTTTTTTGCATTGACTCGTGCACCTTTTTGAAAATCATCTGACATGAAGATGGAACACATTTTTGTTGTTAATATGATTTATATTACTGGTAGTTCATACAAGTGAATCTAAATATACTTTATTTGTGTTGATTCTACACTAATTCCATGATTTTACTCAAGTAAATATCTGTTAAGCTTCGGTTTTAAGTAGAAAAATGCGATTTTTTTTATCTAGATTAATTACAGAAAATTGTGAGATTAATTAGTTAATTTCTTTTAATCTATTGACAGCACTACAAAATATACAATATACAAAACTGTATATTGTACAAATATTTTAATCTTTTTGGTTCGGTGAATAACTTCCTCACCGTAGGAGCAGAAAGCCAACATCATCGTGGCTCAGACTTACCGCTTTGGAGAACTCTTTTACCAACGAGTTGAGCCGCCCCGTCAACTCTACAACCATCCTCAGCACGGTCTCCTCTGACATCGCGAGGTCGCTCTGGCCGACGCAGTACAGCACACGAGCCACATCTTCCACTGTGTTGGTCAGCTTGTATAGGGAGGTCAAAATGGGGCAAGCAAAGACAGGGAATGGCAGGAGGAGAGATTGAAAGTAGATTGAGGATTTAGAGGAGAGATGAGGAGAAAGAGACAGTTCAGCAGAATACTTAAGGGTTTCCAAAAAAAAAAACACAAATCCTTATGGAGTCAATGAATCGTTCACAGAATAAAAAAAAAAAAACAATGGACTAAAATAAAATGTTTAAAAGAGTGTCGTTTTTATTCCTCACCCCACATGATTTCTCCTCGAGGGTGATACTACAGGGATCGGGGAGTTCCTCTGTATCGTTGCCCATCCCCATGTTCAGATAACTGTACAAAAAAAACAAAGTAAAACAATATTTGTAGTTCTGTACAAAACATAGACATAGATGGGTTTCCCGTTTGTAAACACACTCTGCTCAAGCCACTCAGCGGGACTCACTGAAAAACGTGACTGAGTTGACCTGCGCTGCTGCACTAAAGAAAAGGAGCTCTACGAAGAAACCAAGACACACCCCAGACAAGTTTCAAAGGAAAAACGGCAGGATTCTATTTGACTAAATAATCTGCGTGGCTGTACGAGTGTGACTGTCAACTGTGAACTTGCATGGATTGATTGTCGAGATCGCTAGCATGACCACAATGTGATAGTAGCCCTATTGTTCTGACTGGGATTATGTTCCTTTCTGCCCGCGCTCGGATGTGTGTACTCACGGAGTGTGATCTGACGTGCCCGGGAAATCTGTCTACAACGCGCCGTATCGCGTTACGGCGAAGCATTTACTGCTTTGGGATACCCCAGTGAACTGGTGACCCAGACAATCCATGTGCTGCAACTGAACCGGTTGAATCGTTTTGAACAGTGTCACATTTCAGTTTATCTTGAAGCCCAAATCTGGAATTCCCTTTTGACCATTGTTAAAAAGAACACGGCAACATTTTGGGAAATTAGCTTACAGTCTTCTCCAGAGAGAGACAAGAAGATAGATACCAGTTTCTGTTTAGCACAATGCATCGAAGCAGACATGGTCGGTTAGCCTAGGCATTGTCCAACTAACACCTCTCCCGAAGGCTAACCGGCCATGTCCGCTTCCATTCATTGTGCTGTGCTAAGCTAGGCTAACGTGCAGCCAGATAGCTTTCTACTGAACGCACAGAGGGGAAACTGGTATCTATCTTCTTGTCTCTCTCTGGAGAATAAGATAAGCTGTTGGCGTGTTCTTTTAAATGTGGGGTATTATATATTCACATTCATTCTTGAATTAATTCGATTTGTATATGGGAAATAAACTTGAACTCTATAGGTCTGTTTTACTCCAGTGTCTGTGAACATTACCAGTGTAAACAAACGTTCTACATCAAGATAGAGCAAATACAATTGACCTATCTCAAACCCCACCCTCTTTCTTGATCCTGCAATCACAGCTGTTGCTTCCCACAGACGACAGTCGTGATTGGAGAATCAATCAAGAAAAGAGGGCGGGTTTGAGATAGGTCAATTAAAAACTCACATTTACAGGGCGGGTGGGTGGCGCAGCGGACATTGAGCTCGTCACCAACGCAAGAGAAAATGTGAGGAACAAATTGTAAAGCGCTTTGGATAAAAGCTGCTATATAAATGCACCATGTCTCCATTCCCTTTTTTGAGGTGGGACGAACCATTTGATTATTTTGAATTTTTTTATTATTATTATAGATAGAGCCTTTGTACTGTTCATTGTCAAATAGAAAAATTGCTGTCCGGAACTCACAACACTTGGTGGAAGGCAGCCTTGATGCCGCCAGGAATCTGGGTGTAGTCGTGGGGCAAGAACCTCCGTAACAGAGGCATCACCACCTGGTGGTACCAGTCCTCCACGTCGGTCACAACAAAGTCTACGGTCTGGGGAGGAGGCCTGTAGAGGTTAGCCAGCTCAGCCAGAGTCCAGTTGAACAGGGCCTGGGTCAGAGTGGCGCCGGTCAACTCCGACACATCCCTCTGTGGAACAACACCAGATAGGGACTCATTTAAGTTGGTAGATATACACTCATACTGCATGTGTGTGTGTGTGTGTGTGGTGTGTGGTGTGTGGTGTGTGGTGTGTGTGTGTGTGTGTGTGTGTGTGTGTGTGTGTGTGTGTGTGTGTGTGTGTGTGTGTGTGTGTGTGTGTGTGTGTGTACCTGGCGTGTGAGGGACACAAACTCCTTGACAAAGCTCCCAATAGTCCTGAAAGCTCCCATGGTGGTCACCACCTGTCATTTGTAGCAAAACAACTGAATGTTGATTAATGTTATAACTACTATTCACCTTGTTTTTCTGTTTATTTACATTGAGTACAGCTTGTGTTATATTACGTTTTATTGTATTTTCTTGTATTCTTTTATGGCCATCTTGGTCTATGTCATTTGTTAAGTAATTGGTAAAGTATATTATTATATACTTATTGTTATGTGTCTTGTAAGCCCATATGGGCTGGGCATACATCTGTATGTAAGACACGAAAATAAAAAATATCAAATCAAAAAACAAATCAAATCAAAAAACTACTACTACTACACTAACAACTTAGCGCCCTGACAGTAGACAGTATAGGTACCACCATCTGTTCTCGTCATACCTGGGGTGAGGGAGGGGAGTAGGGGTCATACGTGGGCCTGGGAGTGGGGTAGCTGTATCCAGTGGTCCAGTTCCCTCCGGGGGCGACGGCGGTGGTGGGACCGGGACCTCCCGTCATCATGCTCTGGAACACCAGGCTGAGGGTCCCGTTGTCCAGACCGGCAACCTCAGGCCTCAGCAGCAACTCAGCCTTCTGCTCCGGAGACAACAGGTGAAGAACCTCCAACTGTGGGGGTGGAGGGGTGGACACAAGGAAACTATAAAAGAAGGAAGGGTCATCATCACGTCACTGTGTGGACACTTTCAGTTCGGGCCGACATTGAGTTGAATGGGATCAGCCATCTCCTCTTCATTTAAGACCCGTCATCTAAAAAGGTTATTACTAGGGATGTTCGATATTGGCTTTTTCTTTTTTACCGATATCCGATATACCGTTATTGTCCAACTCTTAATTTCCGATACCGATATCAAGGTAATTAACATTACATATCTCTTGTTGTGGAATTAACACAACAGTATGCATACTTTTCACAATAAATAAAATAAGAATTAGTTCTTACTTGCTTGCCTGGGTAAATAAAGGTTAAATAAATTAAAAAAAAAAAAAATCTTTTTGAAAACCGATACTGATCATTTCCGATATAACATTTTAATGCCAATATCGGCCGATATAATATTGGTAGGCCGATAATATCGGACATCCCTAGTTATTACCTCGGATGTCAGAATTATCAGCAATTTGTTGCATTGTTATCTAGCTAACGTTTGATGTATTGGTTGATGTACATTTCCTCAGATAGCTTGTATATCTTGCTTCTCCGTGCATCTCCCCATGGGCTTCAATAGAACCGACACCGACGTCTGGCACCAAGCAGGGCACAGAACATGTGAGAACGTACAGCATAAGAATGGCCGATGATACGTTTCACTCTCTCCACTGTTAATTCTCCATCATCTACATATAGACAGTTATGAAATGTTGGACTAAATCACATGGAACAACTAAAATCGTCTTCTATAATCGAAGTTATGTTATATTGTGTTATGTAGTGTTGTATTGTATTGTATTTACTGCTGTCAAGCGACTCAAGTCTTTTCTTTTTGTACTATAAGTAAAAGTATATTATATAATGTATTATACTCATTTATGTTATATCAAGTAAAATTAATGGAAGAAAAAATTTAAATGTAAGGGGGTGGGGATCAATAAGCTTAGCTTCCCTCTACTCCTTTTTTGAACATGACAACTAACTAACTAACTAACTACATTGCTCTTGACTTTTTGTTTATACTTTCTTTTTCATTATGATTGTTCTGTTTGATGGAGCTTTATATTGAGATTTGTTTGGAGGAATGTGGAGAATACATAAATAAACTTTTTCATTCATTCATTCATTCAGTCTTAGATGGAGGTCCCAGAGACAAAACCTTGGGGGTCCGACGCCTAGCGTTTGGGGATCCTTGACATGAAACAGGTTGATAACCGATTTGCTCTAATGTTACAGCTGCTGCTCGGTATTCAGACCTCTTTCCTTCCAGTCTCTTTGGTTTTGGTTTCCCCCCTGAACACCATTCTGAGAGCAGTGAACTCACCCCATGCTGAGAGCAGTGAACTCTGAACTCACCCCACTGAACACCATGCTGAGAGCAGTGAAGTCTTGCATTCGGGCCAGAGCTTTGAAGGCACCAAAGTTCTTCATCAGCCAGTCCTCACTGCTCTCCTCTGGCCTCACACAGCCTGGATGGAGAATATATCACACACACACAAAATAAACACACACACACACACACACATGCATGGATACATACACATTCACACACACACACATGCTCGCACGCACGCACACACACACACACACACACACACACACACAGAAATGTATCAAATTACAGTATGAGCATTTTCATGGGCACCCAATTGTAAAAGTGCAGTTAACCCATGACAGGTTATGTGAAGATCCTTTATAAGATATGTAAACCCTACCGGCTGATCCATTCTTCGACAGGAAGGGGTACATGAACAATGTGTAGATCCACTTTTGTCTCACTGGGTGCATATCTGAGAAGTGGAGACTCAACTCCTTCACCCTGCAGGCGCAGACGAGAGGAGGGTTTGAGTGGGTCGGTATGTACGGGATAAACAAAAGATGAAAGGAGAGCAAAGGGAAGGACAGGGAAGGACACAAGCGCCCCTAAAAAAGCTCACATAAACATTTAGCTGGGTGTCGTAAAAGAACGAAAAAGTTGGATACCCCCGTGTTAGTTCATGATAATTATGTAGGCAAAATTATTTGCCATTGTTTGACAGTATTGTATTGATGGCTGCAAAGATTACATCCTCACAGCTTGCTGCCTGTGACATACAAATAAACTGAAAATCACTGTAGAAATGTCATATATTTGTTTCCTTTATCAATTTCCCAATTCATTACATACTGTATTTGATTTCACTTGAATACTTTTCTGTTGGTCAAAATGAAACGGCCTGGTCATTCAGCTAGCTACAATAACTAGCATCGCAAACAAATGCGCTTTCTAATCATCTTTCGTACTAATTTATCACAATTTACAAAGTGCTATAACCCTAGATAGTAGCAAGACACTTTCTATAGAAGCTCAAACAGGCGTACACAGTCTGGTAGGTGGAGCAGCTGAAGTTCTTGGTGCTGAGGCAGGTTAAGAAGTGTCTGGAGATGGAGCTCAGCAGGGGTCTGATTTTGACCTCCAGCCACATCTGGACCAGGGCCTGGTTCTGGAAGGCCTCGGCTCCAGGGTTGAACTCCCCTTCTGTATCTAGCTCCAGGACCGGTACCCCGTTCACGCTGGATCTCTGTGAGGGGTTGTGGGGTGACCGTTAGAACACAAATCTACAGTGGCATAATGTTCATTAACACTTTACTTATAAATAATGTATTTCAGAACTGAACTTTGCAATAATTCAGAACTGTAATTGTTCTATAATGTACCTTAGAATGGGGGAAAAGGTGGGATATACAGTATGAGCAGGACCTATGGCCCTGACAGCACTAAACATCTAAAATACTGCTGTGCTGAAGCACTTTGTTTTTTTTCCTTTTCTTATCAACCGTATTGCGTAAACATCTAAAATACTGGGTTGATATGTCTATTTTGTGTGTATCTGCCAATTTCATGATTTTACATGTCTATTGTAATGTCTTTGTCTTTGTTATAACATTACATGTTATTGTAATGTCTCGCCGTCGACTAAAGACGCACTTCTTCAACCATTATCTGAATAAAAAAAAAAAAAAAAAAAAACTAACCAACCATACTGTCATGCACTTGTCCTAATAAACTAACCTACACTGTAGCACTCAACACTTTGATGAACATTGTTACTCAGCTGATAGAGTTGTGCTCTTCCTGATGGCTTGTCGTACAGAACTTGTAAGTCGCTTTGGATAAAAGCGTCAGCTAAATGACTAAATGTAAATGTAAATGTATTGTATATGTGTATCAGTGATAGTCAAACTGTAAACAAAGAGGCCTATTAAGATGTTAGATCCTAATATGAAAAACGATGTGATTTAATGCTCTATGTCTTATCTTGACTTTGTCTATTTTGCTGCTGTCTATTTTATGCTCATTGTATGCCTAATTTTATGTCTGCACTTTATGCACTGCTCTTGATCTGCCAATTTTATGCCTGTCTTTTTTTTCTTTTTTTGTTACTGCTGTGAAGCACTTTGAGCTGCAATTATTGTATGAAAAGTGCTATACAAATACAGTTTATTATTATTATAATTAATTACTTTAGGGAGCACATTAATGATTGTATCCCATAAAGTATCTAGAAACTAATGACAAACTTTATGTTAACAAACTGATGATTAACCATCAGTTCCACAACACAAGTTGGAATCTCTCCAACTTTCTATCCACTTCTACTCCCTTCCAAATGTCACAATGAGTAAAGAACCATCCATTTTACTCTCAATCCCTCATCAGTTAAATAACATTACGTTACTATGCTTTATTAATATACCTGTATATTCCCCATTTGTTCCTAGGTACTTGATAAAAAGCCACCTAAAGTAAACCATTATCTACTATTCTTTCATTTTTTTGCTTACAGAATTGTGGCATTTCCGAGCGTGTAATTACTTTTGAGGTACTTTTGAAACCTCTTAACAGGCGCCTCCAAAAGTGGCCATTTTCGTTTTCGTTTTTGAGGACTGCATACTTTTTTTGCAAACCAAAACAACATACTTTATACTTATAGCACATGCATGAGCCTGGTCTCTTTTGAAAGATGACATTCTGAAGTTTCTGATTCCAGAGGAAAATTCACTTTTAGTGCTAACGTAATAGAGTAACATAGGTCTGAACTTGAGTTGTAAAGAAACTTGTTACTAAAGATTTTCTGTAGTAGTTAGTAGTCCAGAGGTAGTATTTCCCCAGAAGATGGTATGGCTTCCAGACGGAGCCATAGCCTGAAGCCTTATGTAGTACATATCCAAATTTCATAAAGATCCATTCAGAAATGAGTGATTAGGAGTGATTTTGGTAAACTGTGTACAAAGAAAAACGCAGTTTTCTCATAGACTTCAATTCATTCGGCTGTTTTGCTCTTCCTGTTTGTGTTTTTTCGTGTTTTAAATTTTTTTTGTAGATCCCCATCTAGGGTATAATTGGAAAGCCACACTCATTGGCTACAACGATCCACAATCATTTTTGAGATCGGATCTAGATTGATGGAACTACTGCAGCCTGAGTCGGGAGTGGTATTTTGCGCAATACCGTGTACTTTGCACAAGCCTCAAATACCGGCATGTAACTCGAGAACCGCTGAATGGATTTTGTCGGATTTTGTCGCTATCGACAGGCAACAAATAAGCCTTAAATTATTGTATTACAAAATATGTACACCCGAGCCACTAGGGGTCGCAAAAGTGCCGGTTGCAAAAAGTCCGAAAAACTTCCCATATGAGGGACGTTGCAGCTTAAGAGGTTTAAGTAATGAACATTAGGTAATAATTGATTTCCCTGAATTGATATTGTACTAACATTTTAGAATGCAATCCTTCATTCGTTTTGGAACACTGCAGATACATTTCACGTTCTGGTACAAACACACCAAATAATACAAATACATAAGTAGACAAATACACAAAAGTATAGAAATGTTTTCTCTTTTTCTTTTGCATCGAGTGAATCCCATTTGCATCCGAGCCCCGGGTGCACGACTGACATGCCTAACTGGTATGTGACTCAGGCCCCGTTTAGACGGAAACGCTAGCAGGTGAATCCGCAAAAATATTTTTGCAGATGTGCCTTTCGTTTATACGGAAATGGCGTTTTTACGGGGTGAAACCGCAAAGAAGTGAGACTACCTTCCAGGGTGGAATTCCTAGAAACGCAAAAGCTTTGCGATCTCGTCTAAACTATCAAAACGTATAAATCTGTTAAAACGATGACGAACGGGTTGTCACGGCTCTGGTTGCGCGTACTGCTTACGTCACAGGTAGCAGGTATGCGCCAGTAGCCGAGACGTAAACAAAGCAAGTATGTCTGACTATATCAACGGAGATCACCTGAAGGCTACATTGGCAGTACTTTTAACCCTTTCACTGCCACACGACAGAAGGTTACCCCTTTACTATCACACAACCGGCTGTCGTGTGGCAGTGAAAGGGTTAAATACACAAGAATCTGTCCCGCGGCGTGAGTGGACCCACTGTCTGTGAGTGACTCTGCTTTGGTGCAATCACATTCCCCATCCACAGTCTGCGAATCAGAGGCAGAGTAGGGCGGGTCTTCACAGCACGTCATGTGACATATGCGCCAATCGTGTGACAGCGGGTCTCCGTCGTTACAGCGTCGTCTGCACGGAGAATTCCACTCCAAAACGCTCGTCTAAACGTAAAATTAAAAGTGAAACCGCAAGATGACTTTTGCGGTTTCTGTTCACAAAACGCTCGTCTAAACGGGGCCTAAGTCCACAGCTTTCACTGCAGGTGTTTCTGTAGGACAAGCCTCTGGAGCACACAGACACAACAGACATGCTTCTGATGTTGTGAACTAACTGTACCATGAAGGTGTACACGTCCAAAGCGGCGTCGATGATCCCTTTCAGCCGCAGCATGTGGTCCTTGCCTGTGTCTGTCCCAGACAGTCCCACACAATGCAGGAAGCGGGAGGTAGGATCGGGAACCTGGGGGAAGATGATGAGAGAAAGAATAAGAGATCCGTAGTGATGATGATGATGATGTGAAAAAACAATATACTGCACTGTTTCAAGAAGGTTTTCTGACACCCAAATAATAGAACTTCTACCAACCAAAGTAAATTGGAATTCCTATTATTGCTGGTGTTTATAGACAACAACCTAGCACAAACTACTGATGATGATGATGACGATGACGATGACGATGATGATGATGATGATGATGAAGACACTTACTGTAACTGATTTACGTAAATTAAAAGTTTGTAGTTTCATTGTGTGGACGACAACTAAACAGTCCCTATTTCTGTGTTTTAATATTGTCCTTGAGATTTACAAAAATAAAACAATAAAACTAAATGGATTTTCTGCTTTGCAGTGATCGTTTGTGTGTTAGGCCTAGTCAGTGATTGTGTGTGTTAGTCAGTGATTGTGTGTGTGTTAGTCAGTGATTGTGTGTGTGTTAGGCCTAGTCAGTGATTGTGTGTGTTGTTAGTCAGTGATTGTGTGTGTGTGTTAGTCAGTGATTGTGTGTATGTTAGTCAGTGATTGTGTGTGTGTTAATCAGTGATTGTGTGGGTGTTAGTGTGTGTGTTAGTCAGTGATTATGTGTGTGTGTCAGTGATTGTGTGCGTGTGTTAGTCAGTGATTGTGTGTGTGTTAGTGTGTGTGTTAGTATGTGTTAGTCAGTGATTGTGTACGTGTTAGTGTGTGTTAGTCAGGGATTGTGTGTGTGTTAGTGTGTGTGTTAGTCAATGATTGTGTGTTACTGTGTGTTAGTCAGTGATTGTGTGTGTGTTAGTGTGTGTGTGTGTGTGTGTGTGTGTGTGTGTGTGTGTGTGTGTGTGTGTGTGTGTGTGTGTGTGTGTGTGTGTGTGTGTGTGTGTGTGTTAGTCAGTGATTGCGTGGGTGTTAGTGTGTGTGTTAGTCAGTGATTATGTGTGTTAGTGTGTGTGTGTTAGTCAGTGATTGTGTGTGTTAATCAGTGATTGTGTGTGTTAGTGTGTGTGTTGATTGTGTGTGTGTTAGTGTGTGTGTTAGTCAGTGATTGTGTGTGTGTGTGTTAGGGTGTGTTAGTCAGTGATTGTGTGTGTGTGTTAGTCAGTGATTGTGTGTGTTAGTTTTAGTCAGTGATTGTGTGTGTTAGTCAGTGATTGTGTGTGTTAGTGTGTGTTAGTCAGTGATTGTGTGTGTATAATGTGTGTGTGTACTTCACTCACAGCAGTGCATGTGCCTTGTGTAGCGCAGTGTGGATCGCTGCAGGTTCCCATCAGTGAAGCGTTGAGGAACAAAAGAGAAGGAATTCACGTCACTAAATTTAGAACCAAACAGCAGGTGAAGTCTACACTGTATTTACAGCCTGTCTAGAGAAGGGAAAACAACAACAATTTTCTCTATGGAGGACTTTGTCTGATACTGGATGGCATTTCAAATATGTGGTCTCACCTTTGTGCATTTGAGGTCCCTGGGGGAACAAGAAGACACAGTTGATTAGCATGATGAGCAGTAGGATGTGAGCTTTGTTTTATGTGTAGACATGAAGGTCAGAAAGTTGGACCAAATAGTAGTAGGAGTAGTAGTAGTAGTAGTAGTGTTTTTTATTCAGTCATCGCACACAATACAATAATGCACAATCATTCCAGACTGTCAACAGTCATTGGTTTTGGCAGTGAATGAAAAGGTACAGGCTGAAGCTAATTATGGGCATGCGTCCATCCACCTATCTCACATTTCCAGCGGAATATTTACGTCACCCACAAAGTATATCTCCCTGTTTTCATCACATGCCTTCTCAATCATTTCACACATCTTATCTAGGTAATTACAATCAGAGCTCGGTGGTCTCTATAGCAACATCCCAGCAGCATTGGTTTTAGATGCATGGGGTAGGTGAACTTGCAGCCATACCGCCTCTACCGCATTCCACATCAAGTCCTCCCTGAACTTCACAGGAATGTGACTTTGTACATAAAAAGCCACTCCTCCCCCATTACAATTTCTATCTTTTCTGTAGATATTATACCCCTGTATTGATAGTACACCATCCTCTAACGCAGTGGTTCCCAAAGTCGGGGTCGCGACCCAAAGGTGGGCCGCGAGCAGCCACGGGTGGGCCGCGAGATGATTTAAAAAAATATATATATATATATATTTTTTTTTTTCAGGCCACTGAACTTAGAAGCAGGCCAGGACAGTGTTTCTAGTTGTATTCTAAAATTCTATTCTATTGTATTCTAAAATGTGACTATATGGTTTTATATTAACTTAATAAATAAACAAAAACGAAAAATCTACTTATTTCAACGAACATTTCAAACTAAATAACAGATTATGCACATAAAACGCTGAAAACAACCGAAGCAACAATAGTATTTTAATGAGGCTATTATTATTATCATTATTATTTTGCAACAAGTTAGCCCTCTCATAAATAGCACATATAAATGAATAACTAACTTGAACTAACTTAATAGGATTGAAGTGATATTTGGCTTAAAAAACCGGTCGCCTGGCAAAAAAAAAACGATGTGCATTGGGCCGCGGCTCTCTGACACCTTATTTTCTGGGTCCTGGCCTGAAAAGTTTGGGAACCCCTGCTCTAACTAATCATCTAGGTGAGTTTCAGAGACGGCCATAATATAAATTGTATTTGATATCAACATATCCTTAACATCCTGAACCTTATTTCTAAGACTGCAGATGTTCAAGTGGGCTATGTTTAGCCCTTTCTTAGGTAATTTAGCATTCACTGACATGAGAATAGCGATAGACTGGCAGAAAATAAAACATGATTTCCATCACAGTCCTGATTAAGGAAAAAAATTATGGAGAACGTTAAATAACATAATGGGGAGGAACTCAAACATGCATCCTTCCTTTATAGAAACAGAGGGTAAATTCCTTACCAAGCCAGCAGATATTGCAAATCATTTTAATGATTATGTGAGGTTCGCCTCTTCCCTGGACCTTATTTCCCTGTCTCCTCACCTCTCCAGCCCCCACCCTCGCGCTCGTTTAGCCTCGTCTGCTCTTTAGCAGCCCACACCCTTGGACTATCTGTCTGTATCTGTTTGATTGGTTCGTGCCGAACACACTCTTCTAGTTCAAGTATCAATTACCTTCACGCACCTGATGTGTATTCTAATTAGCGCCCCTGTTGGGCTTTAAAGCCCTCGCTCTTCCCCTCAGTCCTGGTCGGGTCGTTCCGTATCATATCTCTATCACCAAACTCCTTCGGGAGGTTCTCTGTCTGTAGGCTCCTACGGGAGTTTCTGTTTCTGTCTGTATGCTGTTTTATCTCCAGCGTGAGATGCGCTCAAGCCTTCGCCACCTGTCGCCGTTTGCCTGGAGGGAGACACTGTACTGCGCTTTCTAATCCTCTACGGGAGGTATTCCAGTGTTCCACTCCAGACCTCCGAGCCAGACGCGCTCTTCACTCCAGACGCGCATCCAGACGCGCATTCAGACGCACTCCAGACGCGCATCCAGATCTCCGAGCCAGACGCGCTCTTCACTCCAGACGCGCATCCAGACGCGCATTCAGACGCACTCCAGACGCGCATCCAGACCTCCGAGCCAGACGCGCTCTTCACTCCAGACGCGCATCCAGACGCGCATTCAGACGCACTCCAGACGCGCATCCAGACTCCGCGCCAGACGCGCTCTTCACTCCAGACGCGCATCCAGACGTGCATCCAGACTCCGCGCCAGATGCGCTCTCCGTACCGGCGCGTACTCCAAGCAGACGCGCACCACTCAGACCTCTGCGCCAGATGCGCTCTCCGTACCGGCGCGTACTCCAAGCAGACGCGCACCACTCAGACCTCCGCGCCAGATGCGCTCTCCGTACCGGCCCGTACTCCAAGCAGACGCGCACCACTCAGACCTCCGCGCCAGATGCGCTCTCCGTACCGGCGCGTACTCCAAGCAGACGCGCACCACTCAGACCTCCGCGCCAGATGCGCTCTCCGTACCGGCGCGTACTCCAAGCAGACGCGCACCACTCAGACCTCCGCGCCAGAAGCGCTCTCCGAGCCGGCGCGCTCTCCTCCAGACGTCTAGCCTGCGCCCTCCTACTCCTCCCTGTAAGCAGCTCCAGCCCTCGCCCCCCTGTCCAGTCCTTCTTGTCCTCCTAGTCCTCCCCTGTCCAGTCCTTCTAGTCCTCCTAGTCCTCCCTGTCCCCAGCCCGCCTCCGCGGGCCTCTGTCCCTGTTTCCCCTCTCTAGTCCTCCTAGTCCTCCCTGTCCAGTCCTTCTAGTCCTCCTAGTCCTCCTTGTCCAGTCCTCCTAGTCCTCCCTGTCCAGTCCTTCTAGTCCTCCTAGTCCTCCCTGTCCCCAGCCCGCCTCCGCGAGCCTCTGTCCCTGTTTCCCCTCTCTAGTCCTCCTAGTCCTCCCTGTCCAGTCCTCCTAGTCATCCTACTCCTCCCTGTCCAGTCCTCCTAGTCCTCCTAGTCATCCCTGTCCAGTCCTCCTAGTCCTCCCTGTTCCTGCCTTGTCCCTTGCCCCGGCCCTGTCCGTTAGCCTTCCCTTAGCCTTCCCCTTAGCCAGCTCGCCTCTTAAAGGCACTGTGCCTATTTTCCCAATTCATGTTTTCCTGTAATTTGTGTTCTCCCTTAAAGGGACAATGCCGTTTTCTGTTGTTTTCAATAAATGCCCAGTTCTTGGCTTACTCTCATACCCGTCTTGTGTTGTGCGATTGGGGTCGGTTACAAACCATAACAGATTACTTTACAAATAAAGTAGACAAGCTGAGGAATGCCATGGGTGCAGTCGAGGACACAGTGTCACATAACATCATTAAAGATTGTATCATGAAGGAAAAGCAGTGCATGTTTGAATTCCACCATGTTACAGAGGAAAATGTTGAAAATATGCTTTTACACCTGTCTGATGATAAATCTCCTGGTATTGACAACTTGGATGGTAAACTGCTCAAAATGACTGCCAAATACATATCTAAGCCATTAAGTCACATCTTCAATAAATGTTTAGAGCAAGGTGTGTGCACTGAGATCTGGAAGGAAGCCAAGGTTATCCCATTACCTAAGAACAAAAGAAAAACCTTCGCTGGTTCCAATAGTCGACCCATAAGTCTCCTCCCAGTGTTAAGTAAAATAATAGAAAAGATTTTATACACCCAAATTCAAAACTACTTTTCAAGTAATAGTCTGATAACAAACTACCAACATGCATATAGAGATGGTCACTCTACAAGCACAGCACTTGCCCAAATGACCGACGAATGGTTTAAGAGCATGAATGATTGTTGGCTTGTTGGAGCTGTGATGTTAGACTTTAGCGCAGCTTTCGATGTGATCGATCATAGTCTGCTGCTGAACAAACTCAAATGCTATGGCTTTGGCTCTGTTGCTATGTGTAACTATGTACAGATACCGATTTTGATGTCACACCATGTTACCTGTTACCTGTTATTGCACAATGTGTTTTGTATTGGATTCTATTATATGTTGTACCCACTGTATTGCACATCGTTGCGGGCAAGACCACCCGCATTTCATTGTATACTCGTATGCCGTGACAAATAAAACTCTTAACTTGACTTGACTATGTGTTGGATGGAGAGTCAGACCTACCTGACTAGGAGAAGCCAGCGAGTATTTTTCAATGGGAGCTTTTCTGAAAGTAAGGTGTTGCAGTGTGGGGTCCCACAGGGAAGTTCGCTTGGTCCTTTGCTATACTCAATATTCACAAATGACCTCCCTTATGTATTAAATAAATCTAGTGTAATCATGTATGCTGACGATTCGACAATGTACAGTACAGCATCAACATGTAGTGAGTTAAACAATATACTTGGAATAGAGCTTAAAGCCATAACAGACTGGGTCAACAATAACAAAACAAAAACAATGGTGTTCGGATCCAGGCACATATTAAGCAGCGATCCACAATTAAGCCTGACTCTGGCTGGTCAGCCAGTGGAACAGGTAAAAGAGGCTAAGTTGCTTGGCATGGTTCTTGATTCTGGTTTAAAGTGGACAAAGCAAATTGACAGTATCATAACAAAAATAGGAAGGAGCATAGCTGTGACAAGAAAATGCACAAAGTATTTAACACCAACCACTTTGAAAGAAGTCATCCAGGCTCTGGTTTTGTCACATCTTGAGTACTGTCCCGTAATATGGTCATCAGCAGCCAAAACACATATACAGAAACTACAAATAGCTCAAAATAAGGCTGCCAGGCTAGCTCTCCACTGTTCAAAGCGCACTAACATTGGAGTTATGCACAGACAATTATCATGGCTTCCGGTTGAGAAACGTCTGCAATCCCGTCTCATTACTTTTCTCAGAAATGTTCAAGTTGTCAAAAAACCACAGTATTTTTATGATCATATAGTTTACATAAGAGAAGAACATGACCATATGACCAGACAAGCTACGTCAGGCCATCTGATGGCACCTAAACCGAGAACAAATCTACTAAAATCTTCTGTGACTTACAGAGCTATCATGGAATGGAACTCATTGCCAAGCTACTTAGCTGAAATAGAATCCAAGGCCACCTTCAAGAGGAAGTTTAAGTGCCATCTACTAACGAGAATGCACTGAGCCCTTATGGCATAGCGGTGAAAACCAATTGACTGTTGTATTTAAGTTTAAGTTGTATTTAAGTTGATGGCAGTGAGTGCTGCTCAGGAAGCACTATTTATTTGATTTTAATTATTTTATTTGAATACTTTTTACTAATAAATATCCTGTACAATATCATCCTAACTGATATTGATAATGATGTAATTGATGATGTAATTGATGTTGATGTTGATAATGATGCAATGTATTGAATACTGTTGTATTGTTGTGTGTGCCGGACCCCAGGAAGAATAGCTTTTGTCAAGTGCAAAAGCTAATGGGGATCCTAAATAAACATGAACATTAAGCAAGTGCATATTATGTGTGTGTGTGTGTGTGTGTGTGTGTGTGTGTGTTCCACATGTGTGCATGTGTGTTCATGTGGTAGTGAAAGGGTTAAAGCTAGCATCTTTCCCTTTCAACTACTAGTACATTTCCCTGTGTTTGTAAATCGGCCCATGTGATTCCTCTTCATAAGGGAGGTGATAGAGGTGATTTAAATAACTATCGCCCAATTTCCAAACTACCGGCCCCGTTCCCCGTACCTGGATAACTGAGTTAGCCGGATAACTTTCGGTCAAGCCTGACTTAAGCCGGACCTTCCCATTCCCCGACGCGCGATTGTCTAAATCACCATGACAACAGATCAAAAAGTTTGAGCCTGGTCGAGAGCAGGGTTAAGTTCAAGTTAGCCGGATGAACCATGGCCACGCCCCCGCAAAGAAGTGACAGCTCGTTTCCTGAAATGATTCTCACAGTCTAGGATCTGCATTATACCATTCTGAATTACGTTTCTGTGCTTCGTTTTCCTAGAGGGGGCTTTTGAAATGTATAATAATAGAACTAAATGCTGATAATAAATCATATTGAGCCTATAGATTTACTTTGTCCTAAATAAAATAATGCACGTCATATACGGCGCTCGGAGTCGCGATACACGCTGCATGTGGTTATTTTAATAAGTGTCTATGCGGGGATTGTGGATTTTGTGTGATATTGTAACTGGGATTAAAATGTCTGATGAGATGCGCTGTTTGACGGATTTGAGAAATTGAATGAGCCGTTGACGTCACATTAATGCATTTGAGAATAAAGAGATAAAACTTCATTCAAAAGAAAGAATATTCTAAACAGGGGTCTCTCCTCCATGGATAAACAATGAATTTATCCTGTCTGGCACAGTGGCGCAGCGGTAGTGCTCAATCCTGGCAATCGGGCGACCGGTGTTCGAAACCCGCGTCTCCAATATAATTTTTTGGAATATAATATTAATGATTATACGCAAAAGTAGCCTAGTTTTAAGTTAAAATATTATAAATCTACATGCATTGAGGATGTCATTCTTTATATAGCTCTCAACGTGCACCAAATTGAATTATTCCTACATTGCAAAAAGAAGGAAAAGACTAGGTTTCGAACCCGGGCCGTCTGCGTGAAAGTCAAAAGAAGAAACCGTTACACCACAGTGGAGATAAGTAAAAGATCGACCATACATCAATCAATGGGTAAGAGAGCCGTATCGTTATTCTGTATAACAGTTTAACTAATTATTTTCGCTAGCAAGATCTCATTTGATTATTCAATCCAGCAGGCAAGTTTAAAGAAATATAATCTGATTGATTGAGGTAATGAGGGACTTAAAATTAGCCTATAGATAACGCATTTAACTTGTCGGCGAGGCGATTGAGCCGTACTGCAATATGTTAATAAAGTTTTAAATCAATTAATCAATCAATGCCGTTAGAGAATCAGGATCTCTGCTATCGATACGTGCTGGCTTTTCAACTGAAGCGGCCGCGCGCACTTATCCTGGGTCTCAAGTCTGGTTTGAGTTAACGAGACTGAATCCACCTTCGAGGAACAGGAAAATCCCGGCTTCAAACATCGGGTTAACTGAATCTGGATAATGGGACTCTTGATCGACTTAGTTGAACCAGGTACGGGGAATAGGGCCATGCCAAAATCCTGGAATCCTTGGTACCCTGGAATCCTTGGTAAACAATCAACTCAAGACTTTTCTGTCTAACTCACACAGTCTTAAGCCTGCACCAATCTGGATTCAGAGCTAATCACAGTACCATGTCCGCCATCACATTAGTTATTAATTGTGTCATGCACTAGTGACTAGATGATAAGAAGCACCGTGCTGCCCTTTTTGTGGATTTGTCTAATTTGACACAGTTGATCACTCTTTGCTTTTACAAAATTTGTGTAATATAGGTGGTATGGATAGAAAGGCTTGTGACTTGTGTATTGTGTATTTGTTTTAAAGACGTCAGCGTCTGATGTCCGGAAATACCAAATCAGAGTTTTTACACATAACAAAGGCTGTAGCACAAGGTTCAATTCTAGGTCCTGTCCTATTTACTATTTACATAAATGATATAGTTTCATCACTGAAAGATTGTTAGGATGCTACAACACTCACCACTGTGTTCTATATCAGGGGTTCCCAAGGTTTTCAGGCCGCGACCCCCGAAATAACGGTGTCAGAGAGCAGTGACCCCCACTATTATAGGAGGTAAAAAAAATTAAAAATTTAAATAAAAAAAGAAATAGATTTATAATTTTTTTTTTTTTAATTTTATAAATGGAAATGTATGGTTGAAACATGCAAACGTTCAAACGCACACACACTAATAAGCATTGGAGGCTTTTAACCAGGGCCGGACTGGGGAAATCATTCAGGCCAGGAAATATAGTGCAAAATATAGCCCCAGTCAGGCCACGTTTTAAGCGGGGGGTCTGGGGGTCCCCCACCAGGAAATTCTTTGTTACAAAGACTTAATTTCCTGCATTCTAGTGCAGGCATTTTTTTTATTTGTACCCTTTAAATGCCAGTGTTTGTGATGGCATCACAAATTATTGTTAAAAAACAGGCTAGCATATATGATTAGCAACAATGGATCTTCAGTTTTTTTGTAATGTCAGATTGAAAATAATACAATCTTTTATTCAACTTCAGCCCTGATCATAACACCACATATTCATTTTATAATTCTAACCCTTTAAATTCCAGTGTGTGTGATGGCATATATTTGCAATATATCAAATGCAAAGTAGATTTTTCTGGGGGAGGGGGATTATTACAGGCTATGTGTCAATGATTAGCAAAACCTGCTTCTAAGTTCAGTGGCCTGACCGCAAAAAAATCATCTGGCGACCCCCCCGCGTGGCTCGCAACCCCCACTTTGGGAACCACTGTTCTATCTGATAAGGTGTATTACAGGTGATGCTACAACACTCACCACTGTGTTCTTTATAGGGCTGACCTCGATTAGTTGAATAGTATGGTATATATGGTATTTTTCTAAATTGAAATCATCTTTCCAAAAGCAAAGAGGTCTAGATGCGTGGCCAGGGGCGTAGCTGGGGGGGGGTAGCTTAGGATGATTCCAAGGGCCCAGCACTGGGGGGGGGCCCAACATTTTTTTTTTCTTTTTTACTAGACACTCAGGTGTATTATTGATGCTCTCATTGATACTATGTTTCTTTCTGAAGTGTGTGTGTGTGTGTGTGTGTGTGTGTGTGTGTGTGTGTGTGTGTGTGTGTGTGTGTGTGTGTGTGTGTGTGTGTGTGTGTGTGTGTGTGTGTGTGTGTGTGTGTGAGATATATAGAGAGAGAGGGGGGGCTTTGGTAGACTATTGCATTGGTCCATTCATTGAAGATGAACGCAATGCGACATCCTTTACTAGGCTCACCCACCAACAGTGCAGGTGCTGAACTGCTGATCTCAATGTATAGGTGAAAACCATATTATGCGTAAAAAATAATATGCGTAAAAAAAATTGCCAAAAAATGTTTCGCTTACGCGCGCTCGCATTCACTGGCGGCCTACAAATACATTATTTCATGGGGCCCAGAATCTGGAGCTACACCCCTGTGCGTGGCTAACGCTAATGGCACACATACTGTACCAGCGAGGCTAACTGCCTAAGAAAACGGGCACAGAGGCAGTGGACCAATTGCATGCTTTCACAGAGGACAAGAAGCCTTCAGTCGATTTCTTCACACATTAAGCACCCCCCACAGCCACAGGGGGATCTCCCTTCTTAGATGTCGGTGATAGTAGTGTTGCAGTAAAACAGGCAAACAGTTGGTAGGCATCCATGCACTCATGTGTGTAGTGAAACACAGATGAGTGCATGCGATAGCAACTGAACATTTTGAAAGATTAAAGATAGAGCTGATAGCGATAGCAAGTAGCAACTGAACATTTTGAAAGATTAAAGATAGAGCTGATAGCGGATCTATTTGAGGCAAAGGGGCGGCGCAGAGAGGGTCGCGTCCTCCCGGTTTTCATCACGGGACGTCCAACACTCCGGTCATCAGGGTCGCATCCTCCCGGTCTTCATCACGGGACGTCCAACACTCCGGTCATCAGGGTCGCATCCTCCCGGTCTTCATCACGGGACGTCCAACACTCCGGTCATCAGGGTCGCATCCTCCCGGTCTTCATCACGGGATGTCCAACACTCCGGTCATCAGGGTTGCATCCTCCCGGTCTTCATCACGGGACGTCCAACACTCTGGTCATCAGGGTCGCATCCTCCCGGTCTTCATCACGGGACGTCCAACACTCCGGTCATCAGGGTCGCATCCTCCCAGTCTTCATCACGGGACGTCCAACACTCTGGTCATCACTCCGAGACAGCCATTCTTTTTACAAACTACCAGTCGACTATCGGCAAATTTCGCCCAATCAAAGTTGACTATACAAATCCTTAGTCAAGGACAGGCCTAGTTCTTTATGATAAGGTTGCTTGGTCCTCTTTATCTGACAAACGAAATAATCATTGATATTTGTTTATTTATAAAGCCTATTACGTTACCATTGACTACTATAAGGTGCTCGTTGTCTTGTCAATGAAACATTATATGAAGCGGTAGCCAAAGTAACAAAAAGAGGTTTTAAAGGTGAAGGGATAACATCAAAATAATAGCAAACAATGGACAGGACTGTATAGACAGGATCAGCCACCACTAGGGCTGTACCGAATGCTTCGAAGCTTCGATCATAATGTTGACATTTGAATTCTAAATCAACATTCGAATTTTGTCTTTTTTTTTAAAAAAAATAAAAAATTTAATAAAAATTCTATTCAATCTGTTTAAACCAATGGGGGTTTTCTTCACAATTGCAGTTAAAGATTAGGCTACACTAATATTATAATATTATACTATAAGACGTCACCACCACTTTCATACCAACCGTGCCCTTATTGGATTATTTATGTTGACAAAACTGATGAGTTATATTCATTAAAGAAAGTTGATTTAATAAAAGAAAAAGACTCATTTAATCAGATTAATCACTGTTGGTGACAGGTATACACAACTCGGGTTGTTAGGGTCACGTCATTCACAAATGGGTCACGTGGTGTCGTAGTAGTAAAGTCAGCTGTTCACCGGCGGGTTTGTGGAACAGTAACGTTGAGGGAGTGAACGGGGAAGTCACACTTTGCTGACCGCACGTACGCTACACTATGATGAATCAAACCGTGACTCATTCTATTTTTTGATACTATATGAACTGTTTTTAACTCCAATAAACTAACCAAACACAGTATCCTGGATCCGTGATTATGTGGCGAGCGGCGCGTCTGGCAGGTACCATTATTTCCCCGTGTTAGTCTCTCGGTGACTGCAGTACGTTTGAACAGTCGCCATACAATCACTTTATTCAAATTGAGGATTTAGTTAAAAAAATTAAATAAAAAATAACTTAAACATTTAAAAGAAATATTATTTTTTAAGTAAATTATTTTTTATAGACATTCGAAGCTTCGTTCGAATACTTCAATCAAAGCTTTGAATGTAAAAAAATTACATTCGGTACAGCCCTAGCCACCACACACAGGGGAGAACAGACCACATATTCACAAGGGGATGATGAGACAAGAAACACCTGCAGCTGATTACAAATGGACACACCTGGGAGGGAAACGACAAAGAACTACAAGACCAGGACAGGGGACTACAACCAGACATCACACATCACACTGGGGAACACTTGATCAGTGTACAAACACACCCACACGTAAAACAAAGCCCCTACTTGGTAAAGTCCCACCTTATCTGTCATCTATTGGAACACTGGTCCATGTGTAACACGCTCCAGTGATGGTGGTCTAGTTCTTCAGGTTCACCGAGCTGCAACTATTCTTGGCAAGACTGCTTTCTGTATTAGTGCATCGGAATCATGGACTCTATTACAGCGTGACCTAGAACTAAGCACTCTTGTTTCTTTTGGACGTATTTGATTTTTTTTATCAATAACCGTCCACCATCAACATGTAGTTTTTTCTGCTAATTGCTTTTGCTTATGAACTGTATTATAAAAAAAAATTCTGACAATGTATTTATAATTGATCTATTGTTTTAAATTAATTGTGTGCCCTGTTACATGTACTCTGTAAACTCAGCGCCATTGAAAATGAGGGTCTTCCTCAATGACTCCCGAGTTTAAATAAATGTCATGTATTGAAAAAATACCTTTGCACACAGTCCGGGAGTAACTTTGCTTTAGCTCTGTACATTATTTGCATTATTTTATAATAAACCAAATCATAAAGATTTAATAACATGAGACTTTATAAACAGTGGATTTGTGTGGTCATACTGTAGTAATCAGCTTTATTAATGCTCTGAATGCGCCTAATGCATCTTTGCCATCATGGCACCACTAACACATCAGCCGGTCCAAGTCTCACACACTGAACAACAACAACAAACAACAACAAACATCATCAAACATTCTATGGCAGCCAGGCGGCTGGGTGGCGCAGCGGACTAAGCGCTCGTCACCAACGCAAGAGACACTGGTATCGAATCCGGCTGTCTGCGTTGCCTCCGGCTTGGCCGGCCGTCATACTGGCTCAATTGGCAGAGTCAGCGGGAGGGAAGTCAATGGGGTGGTATTCTGGTCGTTGTAAACAGCGACTCCTACAGGTCGGTCAGAGCGCCTGCACAGCGAGGGAGGGAGATGGCGAGGGTAGTGTGACCTCCCACACGTTACACCTCGCCAATGAGAGTCCGCGCTGGCAGGTGAAAAGAGGCTGCTGGCTGTCTCCTATGTCACGGAGGGAGCATCTGATAGACTTCAGGGCTCCCTAGACCGACCATTGGGGGGCACATGCAAGCAACGACCAGGAAGGGGAGGGGGGACTTGGCATAACGACTAAAATTGGGATGGGAGGAAAACACAGAAAAACAGGAGGAGAAAAAGTAAAAAGAAATTAAATAAGAAAACATTCTATGGCAGCCATTTGGAGGGCTGTCAGCAAAAATGGCCATTCAGTAATTTGACGGCCATCCTACCAATTCAGGTTCCACGGTCGACCCATTTGACAGTTGCATCGTGGAGGGAAAATAGCAGGAGACCCATTATGCTCTAAGAAGGACCGGTTACCACAACCGGTACCTCATTTAACCCTTGAAGGAATGTGTACTCACGAGGGCAGCTGGCCCAGACGTAGACCAGCAGGAAGAGGTGATGGGGCCTCATGATGGGGTCCAGCCTCTCATGAGCTCAGGGGCTCTGAGGAGAATCACTGGGGAGACACAGTAAGGACAACAGGATGAATAAAGCTACGCTCTGACAGGACTGGCTGCTAGATTCACCCTGCTGCAGGTTATACACTCATTACATGGGAACAAAGGCACAGATTTACCTACATTTTCATTTCAAACCTTTATTTACACAATCAATCAATCAGATTGATTTATATAGCACATTTAACATGACACGTGTCGACCCAAGTGCTGTACAGAGGGTAGATACACATAGATACATATTGACAACAATCACACTCCGTTTTTATGGGAGGGCACACAGGCAAACATGAGTCAGTGAACGGGAAAGGCTAGTAGGTAGAAGTGGGTTTTGAGCCTAGATTTGAAGGCATCTATCGAGGGGGCAAGCCTAATGGAGGTGGGGATGCTGTTCCACAGTTCAGGGGCTGCGACAGCAAAGGCACGGCCCCCCCCCCTGAGCTTGAGGTTAGACCTCCGGACTGTCAGGAGCCTCTGATCGGCTGACCTGAGGGACCTGGTGTTGGAATAGGGGGATAGGTAAAAGTCTCATTCGCAAGAGCGACCTGATACACCAAACAAACACAACAAATACATAAAACAAGTTCCAGACAAATACAAGACAAGTAACTCAACTAGTACAAATCTAAGAAAGGCTAAAATATAGATAAATTAAATTAAGAGCAAGAACAAGAACAGGCCCCCATGGATGCCTTCTCAATATTGCGTATAAGAAGTTTAAAATCCCCAATGGGAATTATGTTCGGGAGCTTCAGTTCCTTTTGACCAGTTCCACGTAGATCATGGGGCAGAATAGGAAAAGGCTGTTTTTCCCAGTTCTGTGCGGGCAAATGGTACAGAGTTAAAAGATCCTGTGACCGCAAGCCAAAACTACTCTGTTTCTGCACCATGAGGGATGATACTAGGTGTAACTGAGGGGTACAATTCTCTGACTGTATTACTAGATATGATACTTACTACCACTACCTTTGTACTTAATATTCGGCCACCCAGTACACGGCATAAATATATTATGATGAACACTGTCACGTAGATGAAACGGATCCAACACAAATGTACGAATTAGAAATAGGTCTTTATTTCTACACAGCGATGGTGTGTAGAGCAAGCACTTAATCAAATCAATCACATTTATGAATGGGAATTAGTATGCACTTTTATGGCAAGAGTATTCGTCGGTATATCAATAGAGAATGTCCAATCTCTGAAGGCGCAGGTGGTACATATACGACCTGGAATAGTTTAAGGAATAACAGCAATGATACTTTAATGATTATATACTGGATACGCTAGGGGGGGTTAATCCGGTCGCTTGTAAGCCGACAGGAGTAGGAAGGGGGGGGGGTAGAATCCGGCTGCCTCATCCGGCCAAGGGTATCCCAGGTGAACCCACTGTAGTGCCGTTCAATGCGCCGGCGATCCTTGGACCACAGATGAAAGCAGGTGGACTCTTTGTGGGCCGGCGTCATCCGGTCCACGGAGGAGAGACGTGAAGCGACCTCGTCTTGCAGAGCGTCTCCTCACCTTGCGTCCTCTCCAGGGGGGGGGGGTTCCAACACACGGCAGTGTCGGGGGTCTTTATCCATGGAATAATCAAAGTATACAAAGCATAATCCGTGCCTGGGAAGGCGGGCTGTCGTCGGTAGAATAATCCGGTATACAGGTCCACTCGCTCGTCGGCTCTGGGGCTCCTCGGGTGCAGCTTCACGTGGGGTCAACCACCCTGGATAAGCAGCCAGTTCTCTGCCCGAAACGATGGGGTACTGACTACGGTAGTATTCTCACCGCACGAAGCACTATATATTAACAGACTATTATTAGCTTAATAGACTACGTCCAACTCGACGATATAGTGCCAAATATGACTATTCAAATATTAATATACACGATGTCTCAATACCGATGGTAGGCGAACTTGGCCTTACTCCCACACGTGGCGTCGCGGGGAGGCTTTACGTCTGTGACTCTATTGGAGGGTAAGAAACTGGACTGAAAGGGAAGTCCTACTTTAGTAGCGCAGTATATATACGCACTATGAACAAATAGTCCCATTAGTGGTGCGGTAGTCAGATTCCTACGCGGAACTAGGACTTGTTCGTACATGTGGAGCGGTACGTTTGAACTGGGTCTGAGGGGTATGGCAGCCTGGCACCAAGGTCTCGACCAATAGTAGAATGGAGACTATTATGGGATGTTCAGTAGGCTAGAATGGATATTCAATGCATATTGTACAAGGAATATACAAGGGATATCAGGGAATATTAGAGAATATACAAATACAATTAAATATATATATATAAATAAATATATATATTCGGTTTAATCTGGCCCTTCACAACAGCCACCCCCTGATTGGTCCCAGACCTAATCAGTTAAACAGAGACAGATTAATCGCGTTGTCTATTTACACATAAGGGTTTGCTGTAGGGGTCAGTCAACTTCACAAAGTCATAGGGTTATAGGGTCATGGTCATCATCGATTGTGTCTGGGAGTCGAGGCAGTTCTATGAGCCTCGCCACGGGACGGGTGTAAGTGCGACCCTGGACGAGCACTTCAGCTGCTCGGACCTTGCCGTCGGCACCGGTGATCACTTTGCTTACGCGGCCGGCCGGCCACATAGCTCTGGGCAGTGATTGATCAATAATCATGACGACTGTTCCTTCTGTCAAATTGTCTCTCTCCTTTACCCACTTCTGGCGGGTCTGTAGAGACGGTAGGTAGTGCAGTAGGAAACTGCTCCAAAACTTGTCGGCTAATACTTGGCTGTACCTCCACATTCGTCGGCCGTTCGCTTCTTCAGGCCGGTACATTGTCTGGGGTAATGCAGGATCTAGCCGCCCCATCAGGAGTGTGTTGGGGGTAACTGGGTCGATATCCGCCACATCACTGGAGACATATCCGAGGGGCTTCGAGTTAAGTACTCCCTCAATCTCCGTGAGGACTGTCATTAGGACTTCTTCCGCCACAGTCTGGGCCCCAAGTACTGCGTACAGGGCTGTCTTTATGGAGCGCACTTCTCGTTCCCAAGTGCCACCGAAGTGGGGTGCGTTTGGGGGGTTGAATTGGAAATCAACCTGTGCTGGAGCGAGGTGGGTCTTAAGTTCTGGGCCCATAGCTTGGAAGCTCTCTCTCAGCTCTCTTTCGCCGCCTTTGAAGTTTGTCCCATGATCGGACAATAGGGTAGACGGTCTTCCTTTCCGTGATGTGAATCTACGGAAGGCCATAAGGAATGAGTCTGTGCTCATGGTCGGGAGAAGCTCGATGTGTATCGCTCTGGTGGTCATGCATTTGAATACAATACCCCACCGCTTCTCGGTTCCTCTTCCTTTCTTTATGTGCAGCGGGCCAAAGCAGTCCATACCCGTTGAGTGGAATGGCTTGTCACCGATTCGGAGGCGACATGGAGGAAGGTCAGCCATCCTTGGTATGCTGGGCTGCGCGCGCCACTTGCGGCAGTCTAGACATGTTCGCTGGAAGCGTCGTACCGCCTCTCTTCCTTGTAGGATCCAGTAACGACGTCTGATTTCCGCGAAGACTCTTTCTGCTCCTGCGTGATGTACATCCTCATCGTATTTCTTTATAATCAGCTCTGTGACCTTGTGTCGGCTGTTCAATACGATCGGGTATTTAATGTCATCCGGTAGATTGGGGGCTCTGCGTAGGCGACCACCCACTCTGATGAGGGTATGAGCGTCGCTCTCGGGGGCCAGATGAATTAATCTGCTGTCGGATGGGACGGGCTTTCCTCCCTGTAGACAGGCCAATTCATCGGGGAACGAGTCTCTCTGGGCTCGCTGCAGTAGAAGCAATTCTGCTTCCTCGTAGTTAGCTGCTGACATATCAGCGGGGGACTTGCACTCCGGGTGGTACCGCAGGAATGTTCTTTGTTGTGCACTCTCTATGGACGTGCAATCGTCTATGTTAGGGTCGGTGGAGGCTACGGTGCTCAATCCACAGAACACAGACTTCTTATTTTCCACCTCCTCTGGACTTGCTTCCCTCGGGATAGGCATGGGCCACTGTCCTTCCGGGAGTCTTAGGAATGCGGGGCCGTCACTGTAGACATTGCGACGGGTGAGGTCATCCAGGGGCATCCCCCGGGTGATGACGTCAGCTGGGTTCTGTTTTGTATCAACGTAGCGCCACTCTGTTTCTCCGGTTAACTCTTCGGTTAAGTCTTGAATCTCGGTGACTCTGACTCCCACGAAGACTTTGTACTTGCATGAGTCCGATTTGATCCAGGCGAGTACCGTCGTGGAATCTGACCACAGGATTGTTCTAGACACCGGTATGGTGAGCTCACGTTGGATGAGCGTGGCTAGGTGCGCTCCGGCTAGGGCTGCGCAGAGCTCTAGACGTGGGATAGATTGTTGCTTGCGTGGGGCTATTCTCGAGCGGGCGAGGACAAATGCTGTGTAGATCTCTCCCCCCTTCTCTTGGGCCCGCAAGTAGGCTACTGATCCGTATGCGACCTCTGAGGCGTCACTGAAGACGTGTAAGTCCATTTTACATGTCTCTGGCCTCACCGTAGGTGGGAAGTAGCTTCGGCGCATATTAACGCCTGGGAGTGAGTGGAGCTCCATCTCCCACTCTCTCCAGGTGGATGCAAGGTGTGCGGGAATGGGGTCGTCCCAGCCCTGGTCCTTGTCCCACAATGCTCGTACAATCATTTTTGCCCTGGTGGTGTACGGTAGAATACATCCTAGCGGGTGGTATTGTCGGGCGAGTGTTGTGTACACACTCCGTCTGGTGGTCGGCGCCGCCGCCGGCCTTCCCTGCTCCGTAGTCAGGGGCTTGTGTCTGTAGTGAAGCGAATCTGTTTTGAATCGCCACACCAATCCCAGGGTCATCTCCTGGGCTTCTCCCGGGATTGTAGCCATCCAGGTCTCGCTGCTGGCTGCCTTGTCCTCGGAGGAGAGGCTGCGCAGTACTTGCGGATCGCTGCTGGCCCACTGCCTGAGATCAAAGCCGCCTTTGATCAATGAGGCGCGGAGTTTAATCAGGAGAGCCTCGGCTTCTTCCTGGGTTGAAAGGCTTTGTAGACAGTTGTCTACGTAGAAGCTGTTCTTTACGCTGTGTCGGACCTCTTCGTCCGCTGCTGGGTCCTCTGCTACATGTTTCTGTAGTGCAAATGTAGCACAGCAGGGGCTGCACGTCGTTCCGAAGGGGAGGACTTCCCATTGGTAGATGGCTGGGTGCTCATCTCCTGGCTTCTCTCTCCATAGGAACCGTAACAGGGGCTTGTCCGCCTCTACTAGTCTCACCTGCAGGAACATTCCTTTAATGTCCCCGCTGATGGCCACCTTTTCCTGGCGGAAGCGGAGTAGAACGCCGAGTAGGGAGGGGCCGAGTGTGGGACCGGGCAGTAACTCTTTATTCAGATTTTGGGATCCGATCTGGTGGCTGCAGTTAAATACTATGCGGTCTTTACCGTTGTGATGGACCTTGTGGTGAGGCACGTACCACGATTCAGTGGTCTGGTCAGCCTCTTTAATGTCCATCTTTGTGACGTGTCCCGCGGTGATGAGCTTCTCAATCTCAGTGCGGTATACACTCTCTTGGGCGGGGTTCTTGGCTAAGCGCCGCTCCGTGTTCAGCAGGTACCGTTCTGTGGCGTCTGTCTTGGCGTGGAAAGTAGGCATTCCTTCTCGCCGCAGGAGTGGCGTGGCGTATCTCAACACGCCGTTGACCGGGACTCTCTTGGTCCCTGTCTCGAGGAGGTGAATGGCGTAAATGTCATCTTTAGAGCGAATGTCTTTCTTTCCGTTCTTAAAGGGCATTTGTTCCAAGGTCCATAGCCGCTCTACGTGTTGCAGGAGTGCGGTTTCTCCCTCTGTGACTCGGGAGTGGAGACATCTAGTGGCTGTACTTCGGTTGAGAGATTTGGCGAGCGGGCCTTGGAGAGTCCATCCCAAACGGGTCTCGACTGCTGCAGGACAGCCTCGGGGTCCGGTATGAACCCGGTCTATCGGGACAATGAGGTCTGCATGGTCGGAGCCTATCAACAGGGTCGGCATAGCATTGTCTATGAGCGGGATCGGTAACTTGCGCAGATGTGCATATTTCTCCATCAGCTTGGCGACGGGGTATGTGTACCGCGACAGTCCTATTTCTTGGCTGGTGAAAGCGTCTGTAATCTGGTACCGTCGCTCAGGCTGGCCGCTTGCTGCGATAGAGAATGAGACATTCTCGCCCTTTATCGTCTTCAAATCTCGTCTTATTGTCCGAATTGTCATTTGGGTTTCGCTTCCCCGCAGCCCTAGCTGGGCCGCAGCGGAGGCGAGCAGCAGGGTCTTCTCTGACCCGTCATCGAGGATGGCGTAAGTGTCCAGGACTTTATTCTGGTAGCTTAGTGTCACACGCACTACTTTTAGGAGTACTCGGGCTCCACTGCTGCTGGCGGGATCGATGTACATGACGCTCGCTTTGCTGCTGGATGGTGCGGGTGAAGGGCGCCGTCTGTTACTGTCGTGAAGTATGTCCAGATGGGCTCCATCGCACTTGGTGCACCTTTTCTTTAAGCGGCATTCGGCTGCCATGTGTGAGCGCGCACAGCGAAAACAGCGCTTGTTGGACTTTATCCATTGACTTGCTTCCTCCGCGTTCAGCTTGGGGAAGGAGTCACATTGCGCTAGCCAGTGTTCTTTCTCACAGTAGGGGCACACTATCTTCCACTTCTCCGTTCTGGAGGGGGTACTGTGGCTCCTGCTGCTCGGTACTGACTCCGATTGGTGCATCACAGTCACCGATCTTCTTCCATCATTTAGTCGTCTGGTTCCTTCTCTGGAGCCAGGGGTGCTCCGTCCGAATGTATCTAGCCGTAGGCTGCTGACTTCTCTCGCCAGGAAGTCTGCTAGATCGAGGAGGTTCGGTTCGGGGCCATTCGGGTCTCGGTGGTCCCTCTGTCGCCTAAAACGCTCCTGTCGAGCGGGCGGCAGCTTCTCCAAGATCCTTTCCACATTTGAGTTGGCGTAAAGTTCATGCCTCCCCTTCTCTCTCTGCGCTCCCAACATCCCTACCAGGGACTGCACTCTGATGGACAGGTCGTCCAGTGCTCGATTGTCTATTGCTGGGGGTAAGCGGTCGATGTGTCGGATCTCCTGGATCACGTAATCCCATATGCGCCCATACCTCTGGTCCAATGCTACCAGCGCTGCTGTGTATGGGGTGGTGGAAGTCGCGTAGGCGAGCGCTATATTATGTGCGCGGGGTACCTTTAAGTGCTTCAGTAGGATGGCGTATTTGTGGCGTTCATCCAATACATCCACCAACATGGTCTCCAGACACATGCGGAGTTCTGTATACTGGGCCCGGTTCTCTTGGGTGAAGTCGGGTACCATAGGCGTGCCAATGTATGACGCTGACTGTGGATACATCGGCGAGCGTTGGGGGAGAGGCCTCCTAGGTGAGTCTCCTCCCGCTCCTTGGTATGGGCTGGTACCGGCAGTGTACCATGGCCCGCTTGTCCAGGTGCTGTTCCTCGGTGCGGGTCGTGCGTCGTGCTCACCCGTGTATAGAGTCGGGGGTCTGTAGCGCAGCTCCGCGGGAGTATAGCCTGGGCTGTACCGGACCTCCTGGTCCGGTAGAGTACTGTGCTGTCGTCGGGCGTGGTTCTCCTCCTCTTCCTCTTCGTCTTCAGTTAGGTCATCCAGTGCTTGTAGTCTCTGGTTTACATTTACATTTACATTTACATTTAGTCATTTAGCTGACGCTTTTATCCAAAGCGACTTACAAGTTCTGTGCGACAAGACAGCAAGAAGGGTATAACTCTATCAGCTGAGTAACAATGTTCATCAAAGTGTTGCGTGTTACAGTGTAGGTTAGTTTATTAGGACAAGTGCATGACATTAAGGTTAGTCAGGGTTAGATTTTTTTTTTTTTTTTATCATTTCAGATAATGGTTGAAGAAGTGAGTCTTTAGTCGACGGCGAAAGATTGGACGGGATTCGGCTGTCCTAACTGGGATGGGCGTTGGTTAGGAGGATCGTTTCGTGGAGTGTTCATCATAGGCCATTTCAATATTAATAACACTATATTAATATTACACTAATCCTGTTTAGCCTCTCCACAGGATATGCTGCTCCTTCCCGGTTGCTAGGTCTCGCTTGGACCGGTGGGGGGAGGTGGTCTGTGGGGGGTATAGATCTCGTCTGTTGGTCAAGTTCAGGGTTGTTTACTCGGCTAGGGGATGCCGCCCTGGAGGTGTGTCTAGAGGAGTTCCTGGAGCCTCTGGCGGAGGGAGAGGGTGTTGTCCGTCTGATCAGCTGTTCTATTAGTTGCGCTTGCTGTCTGTCGCGCTCTGCGTCCCGTAGAGCACCAGCAGCTGCTCGCTGGCTGTCTGCTCGGTCTCGGGCCACATTCTCTTCTCTCTGAATGCGTCTTAGTTCTAGACGTATATGCTCTTCTTCGCTCCGCTGCTGGATCTGCAGTCGGTCGCGTTCAGCAGCGGCGTTCAGGCTGATGAGGAAGGCCTGCTGTAGGGTCCTCTCTGCCTCGCTGGGAGAAGGCGGTTGTATAGGGGAGCCTTCCCTCGGGGTACTCCTTGCGGAGCCTTGGAGCTCTATCTCCACGGTGCTCTCCCCGTCTTCTTCCGTGCCGAGTTCTCTCTCGGTAGCGTTGTATTCCTCCCGGGACTCATCGGGGACTACTTCTTCAGTACTGGCGGGGTGTGAAGTCATGTCTGGTTCCCACTGGTCCCCACCGTGAACTTGGTCAGTTACATTAGAGCCCGTAGGGGCCTCTATGGTCGGGGTAGTCTGGGCGTTGGGGTTAGACATACTTTTACTTTCTAGTTTTACCGCGTTTACTGTTAGTAGAAGACTAGGTTGTTGACTGACAGCGTAAGCCTCTAAGTACTGAGGGAGCCGTCGTTCGCGCTGCGGGCGTTGGTTAGGAGGATCGTTTCGTGGAGTGTTCATCATAGGCCATTTCAATATTAATAACACTATATTAATATTACACTAATTACCATCCGGCTCGAAGGACCAATTGTAACTGAGGGGTACAATTCTCTGACTGTATTACTAGATATGATTACTACCACTACCTTTGTACTTAATATTCGGCCACCCAGTACACGGCATAAATATATTATGATGAACACTGTCACGTAGATGAAACGGATCCAACACAAATGTACGAATTAGAAATAGGTCTTTATTTCTACACAGCGATGGTGTGTAGAGCAAGCACTTAATCAAATCAATCACATTTATGAATGGGAATTAGTATGCACTTTTATGGCAAGAGTATTCGTCGGTATATCAATAGAGAATGTCCAATCTCTGAAGGCGCAGGTGGTACATATACGACCTGGAATAGTTTAAGGAATAACAGCAATGATACTTTAATGATTATATACTGGATACGCTAGGGGGGGTTAATCCGGTCGCTTGTAAGCCGACAGGAGTAGGAAGGGGGGGGGGGGGGGTAGAATCCGGCTGCCTCATCCGGCCAAGGGTATCCCAGGTGAACCCACTGTAGTGCCGTTCAATGCGCCGGCGATCCTTGGACCACAGATGAAAGCAGGTGGACTCTTTGTGGGCCGGCGTCATCCGGTCCACGGAGGAGAGACGTGAAGCGACCTCATCTTGCAGAGCGTCTCCTCACCTTGCGTCCTCTCCAGGGGGGGGGGGTTCCAACACACGGCAGTGTCGGGGGTCTTTATCCATGGAATAATCAAAGTATACAAAGCATAATCCGTGCCTGGGAAGGCGGGCTGTCGTCGGTAGAATAATCCGGTATACAGGTCCACTCGCTCGTCGGCTCTGGGGCTCCTCGGGTGCAGCTTCACGTGGGGTCAACCACCCTGGATAAGCAGCCAGTTCTCTGCCCGAAACGATGGGGTACTGACTACGGTAGTATTCTCACCGCACGAAGCACTATATATTAACAGACTATTATTAGCTTAATAGACTACGTCCAACTCGACGATATAGTGCCAAATATGACTATTCAAATATTAATATACACGATGTCTCAATACCGATGGTAGGCGAACTTGGCCTTACTCCCACACGTGGCGTCGCGGGGAGGCTTTACGTCTGTGACTCTATTGGAGGGTAAGAAACTGGACTGAAAGGGAAGTCCTACTTTAGTAGCGCAGTATATATACGCACTATGAACAAATAGTCCCATTAGTGGTGCGGTAGTCAGATTCCTACGCGGAACTAGGACTTGTTCGTACATGTGGAGCGGTACGTTTGAACTGGGTCTGAGGGGTATGGCAGCCTGGCACCAAGGTCTCGACCAATAGTAGAATGGAGACTATTATGGGATGTTCAGTAGGCTAGAATGGATATTCAATGCATATTGTACAAGGAATATACAAGGGATATCAGGGAATATTAGAGAATATACAAATACAATTAAATATATATATATAAATAAATATATATATTCGGTTTAATCTGGCCCTTCACAACACTAGGTAAGAGGGGAACAGACCAAGGAGAGATTTATGAAGCTGTACCAGTGGAGAGTCCTACGAGAGTCCCCTCTAAGTGTAGAGATGTCCAACCTAGAAGTGAGTAGAGGGTACAATGATGTACAACCAGTAATGAAATCTCAACGCCCCATGGTAGACAGTGTCTTAACAAGTGAAGAGAGTGTTGAGATGCATAAATAGGACACCCTTCTGTTGTTGAAGCAGATCACTTTTCACTTTACTTAAAAGGTCCAATCTGTACATTTATTTGGACTGTATGATTTTGAGATACAGTATATTCATAAGAAGAGTTTGAGTATTTTTGTACACAATATTAATACAAAATAGATATTAATGGACTTGTTGTCGCGGTCTTGTCAATATCGTGACAAGTGATCGTTCTCACATGTTGTCTGCAGTAATCCTGACACGGTACGGTCATTGAATTTACAATGATATTTTAGTCGAAACCCTCCCAGTGGCGCCTTTAAAGGTCACAGAATAAGGAATTAAGGTATGAGGCTGCCAATAGATAAGAATCAAGGTGTGTCTGGTCAGCAAGGAAGATGTTTAAATAACAATAGAATTGAATTTAACCACGGCTGTATGGAGAAACACGGATGAAAAGAATGCCGACACGGAACACCGAGCCTATTCAGAGAGCGTATAGACAAAAGAACTGTCGCATCATACTTCATACACACAGCATACTTAAAACATGTGATTGTGTAAGTTGGCTGCATGTCACCCTCCTACTGAAGAAGACAGTGCTATGACGAACGTTGGGTCATGTGCTCGTTTTTCTTGTTTGTCAATACCTGTAGGCATGCAGGCTATGTGTGGTTAGTTTCTTCAACTTCCTTTGAAGTTGAACTTCAACTTCAACTTCAAATTACTTTATTTTTTTTTCTAAACTTCATTTGTGCAGTGGTTAAAATACAAACAGTCACAATACATAGACACTCACCACTATAAGAATAACACCAGCTTCGTTAAAACTACAGTAAAAAGACCACTATATAAAAAAACACCAACTACATTAAAACTACAGTACTTAAAGCATGATATATTAAAATCCATGTGGAGCAGTTCTATGTGTATATAAATAATACATAATAGTAGTACAGGTGATATATGTCCATCAGGTGGAAGGGGGAATCTGTTTTAAGTAGTCCAAAGTCCGGGGGGGGGGGGGGGGGGGGGGGGGGGGGCGCAGTCCGGCCTCCACCAGACCTAGGTGTTCAGCAGTCTGATGGAGGTTGGCACGAAGCTACCGAAGCCCCTTTTGTTTAATGATGAAGCTCTGTATCGACGGCCTGAGGGCATTCGTTTGTAATGGGTGTGAAGGGTGTGTGTGTTGTCCTCAACTATTTGGGAGGCCTTTTTAACTGAAGAAAACAAGAAACATAGGATTTATATTCAGTATTCATTGGTGTGGGGGAGTAGGTCATTTTACTCAAGTACATTGTTTAGATAGTCGTACTTTACTGAAGTAGTTTGATTCTAGGGAACTTTATATTTTTACTGCACTAGATTTCAAAACAAATGTGATTGTTATGTATTATTATTTATTATTAATATTACTTTTTTCTTTTGTTTTACTAAAATATATGACAAGTCAATGTACATTTATCTAAACACATACATAAACATCTTTACGCCATACATACAGTCAGAGAGAAACCCTCAGAAATGTGCAATAGCTGTGGTGTAACACACACTTCACCTTATCTGCTTCATAAAGGGACAAAGCCCACGAATGCACGCACACACATATGCATACATGCACACTCACACATATATATATGCATATAGACTCACACACACACACACACACACACACACACACACACACACACACACACACACACACACACACACACACACACACACACACACACACACACACACACACACACACACACACACACACACACACACACACACACACACACACACACACACACACACACACTAAACATTCTCATTCCTTTGTACAATGTAGCCTGGCTCTCCTTAGTGGCCCTTTGTGTCGGCATTCATCCTTCCAAGAAGATGAAATACACACTAAAGGGTTGAGTGTTTGTCTCTCTGTCCAAGCCCATCGTCCTTCCTTCCCGCACGTATTTGTCACTCTGGCAGCAGGGTGAGTTCCAGGCTATTGTAATTCATTGACTAATTTGCTATTTCCAAAGCTGGACTTTGCTATGTGTATTACAACATTTGAAAGTGTTCGCCTACAGGCCGTGGTCGTTTGAAAGGATCAAACCATTTCCACAGTATATACAGTAAAGGCTCAAGGCCCTGTATATGCCAGCGGCTGTCAACGCAGAGTCCTCCAGGGCCTAAAGACCCATTTCCTACCAATGATGTTGATAAGATAAGATATTCCTTTATTGGTCCCCTTGGGGAAATTCGGTCTAGTTAGCCACACTAGTTAGCCACAACACTGATGCAGAGTCAATGGGGCCACACGCTTCGGTCTGTATAAGCCATGAAACAAACACCCAGAGCAAATACGCTTGTTTTCAAGTGCTTTTTACAGGTAACTTTACACTAGTATGTGGATAAGCAATATGAAGAACTGGGTAATAATCCTGTATGAAGAGCAGCATGGGTTGTGCTCAGAAATGACTCTGCCCTTCGGCAACATCATTAGGAAACAGGTTCAAAATTCTGAGCTAACCTTTAATATTCATTAAGGGTGACTATTCTGATCATAGGTTTAATTTCCTCCACATGTTGTGGAGAAAAAGTCTGCACACCGTCTATATATAGTGTTCCCAAGTTTTAATGTACTTGAACACAACGTTTCGGCCTGTGGCCTTTTTCAAGTGTCACCGACATGTGAAAAGGAGTGGGGTATATATACATATACAAATCAAGGGTCAAGGTTGAGCCAGGTCACAGTTCAAATCAATTAGCCTATAGGCTACACATTTACAGACCATATTGCAGCTCAAGTGCCTAGAACATACGGTACATAGTAACAATAACAGTAGTACGGTAGTTTAGTAGTTAAATGTGACACATGCCAAAATTGAGAAAGAATATATAATAAGAAAACTTAAAAAACAGAAAGATTTATTAAAAAAAAACACAGAATCAAGACAGAATGTGTGTATTTACAGGAAGGGTTTGATGTCAATGTAATTTCCTCCACAGCCATAATCATTCTGGACTATTCCATCTATCAACAAAAATCTTCAAAATGGGGGCCCTGAGAAATAAACGATGATTTTAACAATGCAGAGGTCCTTGAATTTGTCTTTGTTCATTTTCTTGTTACCACTTACTATCCAATTGGACAGCAGCTTGCTTCCTTTTTTATCTTATTTTTTTTTCTGTTGTTTCATATATACCGTATTCATCATTGTTTCTTTCAAATTTTTATTTACCTCTTTTATATAGCTTCTCTCTCCTTGTACAGTGTCCTTGAGTCTGAGAAAGGCGCTTCTCTCTTCAAATCCAATTTATTATTATTATTGACACCAAGACTGGGGACCTCTGCTGTACCCTGTACTGTACTGTACTGTAGCTCAAAGGATGACACATGTCAGGTGACCCAACCACACAGGGCTCTGTGACACAGCGATGGATGATGGTGGGATGGTGAAGACGAACCAGTTTATTGAAGAGTGTGGCAAGATGTAACAAGCCAGGAGCAGATGGAATGCTGCTATGACAAAGGCTCTCTCTCTATATGTGTGTGTGCGTGTGCGCGTGTGCACGTGTGCGTGTGAGGACGGATGATTTAACCTGCGATCATCGATTGCTCTGATGCATAGCAGGTGCACAGCCACACCCCTGCTCCTGGGCCCAATTAGCACATTAAGATACACTGGCATTGAAAAGGTAGATAGACCGGCGAGAGGCGGAGACCATGGCAAACTACTTTTGCAGAGAGAGACCTACCATATACACACCCTGCAGACTATGGCCCCTCTTGGACTGAATGAAGAGTTTGACATTAAACCCTTCCTGTAAAGACACACATTCTGTCTGATTCTGTTTTTTTTATAAATTTTTTTTGTTTTTTAAGTTTTCTTATTGTATATTTTTTCTCTATTTTGGCATGTGAAGGTGTGTCACATCTAATTACTAATTACCGTACTACTGTTATTGTAACTATGTACCGTATGTTCTAGGCACTTGAGCTGCAATATGGTCTGTAAATGTGTAGCCTATAGGCTAATTGATTTGAACCTTGACCTGGCTCAACCTTGACCCTTAATTTGTATATGTATATATACCCCACCCCTTTTCACATGTTGGTGACACTTGAAAAAGGCCACAGGCCGAAACGTTGTGTTCAAGTATATTAAAACTTGGGAACACTATAGACGGTGTGCAGACTTTTTTCCCCACAACATTACAGATCTATTTTGAGTCTAGCACCCGTGACTACACTTGGGATGTGCGTGAGTCTTTTCTACTACCCAATTAACTAGACCCACGACAAATTAAATCCCCCCCCCCCCCCCCCACACCACAGTCATGTGACTTAGAACTTAACAATCAATTAGTTGACTAACGGCCAGAGGGGAAATCACTGCAGACCCCTCACACCCTGGACATATGTGTTCCCATGTCGTCTCCCATGACACAAACACTGTACACCAAGACCACCAGACACAAATGGTGCTCTATCAGAGAAGCGGCTCTCATCTACAGGCTCACCCCAGGGATGTGTCCTGTCCCCCATTATTGTACATTTTGTACACAAACGACTGCAGAAGCAACTACGATGACAGGCAAATACTGACGTTTGCAGATGACACTGTTTTAATCAGGATGGAGAGGTTGGTCATGGGCCCATTGTGGAAAACTTTATAGAATGGTGTGACAACCACTGCCTGAAGTTAAACGTGACAAAAACTAAAGAGATGGACATTGACCTCAGAAAAACCTCCCACCCAACCATAATTAAGGGCTCATCTGTTGAGAAGGTTGATCACTACAAGTACTTAGGAACAGTAGTTGACAACAAGTTAAACCACAATCAGAATACATCTGCAATCTGGAAAAAAAGGTCTGCAGAGACTCTACTTCCTGCGCAAACTAAACACTTTTAATGTGGACAAAAACACTTATGGTTTTGTTTTACAAATCTTTTGTTGAGTCCATTTTAACCTTTTGTATTGTCTCCTGGTATGGCAACCTGTCAATACAGAACAAAAACAAGTCTGGCCAACATAGTCAAGATGGCCAGCAAGGTAATTGGGACCCATGCAGCAGCTTTCTTTGACAGACATTTATAACAAGACAAATTCTGCCGGAAGGCTCAGACGATCTTAGATAGCTCTGACCATCCTCTCTTGGAGGAGTTTGTCCCCCTCCCCTCTGGCAGGGCTAAAGAGCAACAGATTAAAATGTTCCGTACATCCCCAGGGCACTAAATGCACTTAACTTCCTTTAAAATAACTAATGCATTTTCATTTTCCTTTTCTTTTTCCTCGTTGGATTCTGTAAGATGTGATGTTTCTTGTGTTGTGTTATTTGTTGTTGTTGTTGTTGTTGTTGTTGTTGTTGTTGTCTCTAACACTGCTGCAAAGCAAATTTCCCCTTGAGGGACAATAAAGTCTGAACTGAACAAACACTGTACACCAAGACCACCAGACACACAGTTAACAGTTGTAACACTGTGGTACTGTGCAATCACCATGGTACACTATAATATCCACTGTATATACATTATATATACTTATTTTAGTCTAAAATACAACATGTGCAATACATTTCACTCACTATTGTGTGAACAGGTTGAAAATAGTGTACATACTGTAAGCACCAACTGGTGCTTGTATATGTTTTCTTTTTTGTTACCATTTAATATTCATATCTTCACTCTTTGTACTATTCATGTTTACAGCTCACAGGCACGGGTATATAGTCATTCATTGTGTGTATCTCTGAAGATTGTTCTTGCTCTTGGTCTTTGTGTATTGTATGTACATTGAAAGCCACTAAACCGGAGTCGAATTCCTTGCATGTGTAAACATACTTGAGGTAAAAAAAAATTCAGATTCCACTAATGAGCCAGTGGTTGTACCTTATTCCCAGAGCTGAAATTCCCGAGGTGCTGTATAAAGATTCCTACCTAACTACGCACCTCTGAACTATAGCAACAGGACCACGCTATAGGATACCCGAGATCATATGGTCACAACATATTAAAAAGGATAACGATCTTTACCATACACTGTATTTCAGTCCATCAGTATAGCATACTTATCTCACCGCAATGCTTATACATAAGAAGTAAAAGCATTCAACATGTACTGTAGAATCTTCAGTCCAATAATAGCTTGGAATCTCATAAACACCCGCCCATCCTAAGTGCCAAAAGCCTTTAATTGTAATGAACAAGGTCACGTAATCCAAATCTAATGACAAGGTATGTTTCACGGAACAGCACAGCCGTCTAGCGAGGAGCGCCTCACCTTTACGCAATGAAACATTAAATCAAAGCTCACCTCGAGTTCTTTGATGGCGTGAAGAGTACGGTATTGTAGCTTCTTCTGCCGTGTGTACGAGGAGCATAAAGTACTTGTGTGCCTCTCAGTCTCAGTCTCAGTCTCTCTCTCTCTCTCTCTCTGCCTGTCACTTGAGAAGCAGTGGAACCAGGAAACAGCTTATAGGTGTGATTGTTTTGTGATGAGCACAGTGATGATGAGGGCTGAGAGGTGGAGATGGGCAGGGCAAAATCACCTTCTATTGTAATGCCTCCAAAGCCTGAGGCGTGTTTGCGTGCACGTGCATGTGTGTGTGTGTGTGTGTGTGTGTGTAGTGTGAGAGAGAGAGAGACAGACAGACAGACAGAGAGAGAGAGAAAGAGAGAGAGATGTAAAGCCTACCCTTTGTATTAAGTTACACAAAAGATGTTTGACTTGGGCTCCACCTCATTGTGATTGTGTGTGTGGACATTTGACCCTCTACGTTTAAACACAACAAAACTATGTAATTTATATCACAGACACCAGAAGTAATGTGTGCTACTGGGGACCAGGGGGGTCAGCGAGCAACCAGTGTGCGGTACTATAGACCTTCCCTGCAGGAACCTTCAGCTGCACTCGACTGTTACTTTTACTAAAGCTCTCGTCTTGTTCCTTCGTCATAGATTACTTAGAAAGCCTTCAAAACTGTGTGTCATAATGTCGGCACCCACGTCTGATGTCATTCAGTCCTGCTAATCTACCCCACAATGCAATGCACCCACTTTTGCAGTTATTATTATTTCAGTCAACTGAAGTGTTTTTTTTCACGTCGTTTTTTTTATGTTATTTTGATTGATTTTTTCTTTATGATAAAGTAATACAAATGTAATTAAATTAAACATAAATAAATAATGTGCAGGATAAATGTTTATGCTATATATGAGATTATCCCAATTCTCTTCACTTCACACCTAGTTTTAAGTTTAGTTAAAGTCCAAGCTAAATGTAAAGGCCTTTATTTTGTGTCATCGTTAATAGTCCCACTATGTACACTATAATCTCTTCCTATGAAAAAAGTTTTTTTTTTTTTTTTTTAAGAAATAACTCTGCATTAAAATAAAAATGTAACTAACAAAAGCACCACCTTTCTTAGTACCATAGTGTGGATCTGGTATTTTCTATGTCGGCATAATTACATTTTGCATACACAATCCTAACAGCCAATCATAATGTTTTAGGCCACGTCTGTTAGGGTCTCTTCTCAAACCAGAGAGTAGGGAAGGGAGGGACAAAGCTTGCTAGATGACTAGCAACTAGCTAATTAACTTGTTTGCTAGCTAACTAGCAACTAGCTAACTAACTTGTTTGTTTGCTAGCTAACTAGCAGCAGAATGTCTGAAACTGAGAACCACTGGTTTATCAACTAATCTACAGCAGTTAACCTAAACAAGAGAGGAGAGAGGATTATATCGGTTGGTGCAATCTGATATTACTGTCGAACCCGTTTGTTTTGATTTGAAAATGACATTATGTTTCCTGGCTGCTACAAGACTTTTCTCGTTAACCTTCGGTGAACCGCAAATGACATCACGTCATAAATCAACCTCTCCAGACTGTCTGACAAATTTTTTTTCTTTTCTCAAACGTATTCAAGTATAAACATCATAACCATGTCACAACAGCAGTTATAATGTATATTATCATCAATACGTTAGTTTACCAATAGGTTAAAGTGTTATTATTATTTTTTTTTTTATTGTGTTTTTGGTAGATTTTTATTGGTTTTTACTACCGGGCAGTCCGGTAGAGAGAGAGAGAGGAAGAATGGGAGATAGATGGGGGAAAACATTCGGCAAGGGTCGAACCCGGGACGGCCGTGTTGCGACGCAGCGCATAACGTGGTTCGCCACTCGGGCGCCCCGGTTAAAGTGTTATTAGATAGATTTTAGTTTTCGCTTTTCTGTTGTTTAGTTCGCGAAAGTCGGCCATTTTGAAAAATTGACCGTCGGGAATTGTCGTTTTTTTTTACGCCATTTTGAAGAGGACATCGAGAGCTTTGACATTTTTCCGAACGACACTGCCCAAAGGCCTCTATGGGGCTTCAAGCTAATTACTTCTGTATGAATTCTTTTAATATCTCTTATTACTCGGGATAATAAACCACAAAACTTAACGTTATTGGCATATATTGGAGCGCAGTTAGTTTGTCTCCCCTATTTTTAGCATGTAGCAACAATCAGATTTGAATTTTTTTGACAGATTTTGACAGCAGAGCAAACTAGTTAAAAATGTCCTGTTTCAAAGCATTATTGAACAAATGCTGACCTATTTAACAAATGAAAACCACTTAACGGTTTCATACAGGCTGAAACACTGTGAGAAACACATTTAATATACATGTACCACTTTGCTGCAGTGTCGCTCTCCCCACTCCAGCCTCCTCACTGTCCTTTTTGGAGTATAATGGGGCGCACCTCACAAACTCACTCAAATCTTGGTGAGACAAATGCCTTGTGTCTTTTCCTTGGTCGTGAATGAAGGTAACACAGATATAATCTTTATCCACAACCCATACGTTTTCAGTATGAGTAATTTTGGTCACGTCCACCAGGATCGGGACGAGAGGATTTATTTTCATTGAAACACAGGAACGGCGGGCGGCCGGGTAGCGCAGCGGACTAAGCGTCTGCCTACCACCACAGAGACAGTGGGATCGAATCCAGCTGTGGTGCCTCCGGCTTGGCCGACCGTCCACACTAACACAATTGGCAGTGTTAGCGGGTGGGAAAGCCGGTGAGGGTGGGTCCTGGTCGTTGTAAAACAGCGACTCCTACAGATCGGTCGGGGCGCCTGCACAGCAAAGTCAGGTCCTGGGAGAGGTAGTGTGCTCCTTCCACACGTTACACTCCCCCAGTGAGAGTCCGCGCTGCCAGGTGAAAAGAAGTGGGGATTGGCTACACATGTGTCGGAGGAAGCATGTGATGATAGTCTCCGCCCTCCCAGACTGACGGTAGGGGGTAGAGTGCGCAACAACCAGGTAGGGGATTGGGAATTGGCATAACGACTAACATTGGGATGGTGTGAAAAAGAAAGGAAAAAAAAAAAAAAAACAGGACGAAACAGAAGTCATCTTTAGATATTAAATAATGAGAATCCGCCCCCGTGCCAGTCACTAGTCTTGGTCTCTGAGCGCACTCTGGCCAGGCCCCAGCCGGGGTCTAATGCAATGAGCTAGTTTGGTAGCTTGTGTTAGCTGCCACTCAACCCAGTGAAACAGCTTTTTCATGTAGCTACATGCTTACAGGGGGATTGCTTGGAACAGAAAACAGAATACCAGAGGGATTTAAATGGCAAATGGTGCTTATATACTTTTTTCCACAGCGCTTTACAACTTATGCCTCACACTCACCCATTCACTCACCGACGGCGGAGGCAACCATGCAAGGTGTCAACCTGCTCATCAGGAGCAGTTAGGGGTTAAGTGTCTCGCTCAAGGACACTTTGACACGCGGCCAGGAGATGCCGGAATCAAACTGGGAACCTTCCGATTACCAGATGACCGCTCTACCTCCTGAGCCACTCCCCCCCCCCCCCCCCGATTTGTATGAACGGTTCAGAGAATAATATTGTAGGAATCTGATGTAGGAAATAAATAAAGCATTAGTGGCAGCTAATGTTTCCCTGCTTGCTAGCTAGTTAAGTTAGCAGCATTAGCTAACCAGTTAACCCTTTCACCGCCACACTACCAAACGGTTAACCCTTTCACTGCGACAATACACAGAAGGTTAACCCTTTCACTGCCACACGACAGCCGGTTAACCGTCGGTCGTGTGATAGTAAAGGGTTAACCTTCTGTCGTATGGCAGTGAAAGGGTTAACAACTTGCTGCTGGTTTGGCCGGGGGTGCTCTGGGTGCTGAAGCTTGGGACGGATCTCGTCTTTCAATTTCAGTATTGTGTGTCGCACCGAAGCTCTGACAATGCTACGTTACAAGCCAATATGAACAAAATGGCTTATTTACTTGAGAGTGTTGCCAGATGGGAAATGTTCAATTACAAACTCTCTTCAAAATGAAACAGTTTGTTGTGATGATGACGCACGTGAGTCACAGTCTGTCAAAACAAAGCCCAACACACACAATTCGTGGTGAGAGGAGACGGGGCATCCGATTGGCTTTAAAACGGAGTGGGTCTGTGATAATAACAGTCCGGTTTGTTCGTACATGATCCTATATTATGGGACTCTTGGCATTATAGATTGTAAATTGTACAGAGGGCAAATTTATCGTACAAATAAAATAATTATCGTAAATCTGGAAATCCTGACCCTGCCTGTTGTCACTTGTCACTCAAGTTTGACTCCCCCCAGCTGTTTGTCAGTTCTAAGGGCAATCCGATTATATCCGTAAAAACCATTTATATTTGACTAAATACATAGTTACAAATAGTACAAAACTCTATTTGATATAGTTTGAAACAGAAAAATAGCTATTTCGGTTGGACTTTAAATATAATAACTTTGGTTAGCGCTAACACTACCTAAAAGCAAATGTGTTAGATGCTTTGCATTGTGGGATGGATTAGGAGGACTGAATGGCATCAAACATGGGGGCAGATATGTTTAATACAGTTGCCCGTTCCTTATTTAATACCATTACTTATCAAATTCATGAATAACGTACATCCACAATTAACAGGTTACCATATTACTTATGGCAAGTTGGCAACAAACAAAACAAACAAACAAACACATAACAGGGTTTCCCCGAGAGCTTCTCAGCAGAGGTGGTGCAGCACCACTGAATTCTAGAGCAAGGTTGGACAAAGTGACGTTTTATTCAATAAAACCTCAGCTGAAAACGTTTACTTCCACTGCAAATTAGATCTGCTCAGACCATAGACCATTTTAAGGCTCAGCTAAAGACTCACTTATTCTCTTTGGCGTTTTGAGGCTTAGTAAGCCATATATCTCTGGTCGTGTCGTGATTGTTTTTAATGAATTGCAGCTTCTGACTTTGTGTACATACTGTATTTGAAATGTTTTGTATTTCTTAGTATTTTATATTGTTTTATATAATACAGCTTACAATACATGTGTGTATTGTATTTTGTATATATAGTCTTTTTTGCGTTTCTCAGTTTTGTATTGTATTTTTAGTAATTTTCTATGTGCTATATTGTGAAGCACTTTGTTACTACTTCGGTTGGTTTTAAATGTGCTATATAAATAAAGTTGACCTTGACTGTGACATTGTAAAGCACCTCTTGATTCAATAGAAGCTCAAACTCAACTTCTGGTGCACAGCCAAAACGGCTCATCCTGAAAACTGGTACAGTATGCAGTAGGCCTATGTTTACATTGAATAGTGCAACACCACCCCCCCCCCACCCCACCCCCCCCCCCTTTGAGGCACTTTGCATCTCCACTAACGAAAAGAAAAGAAGCATTGTGCTGCTCTGTATATCACAAAGCCTTTGATAGCATGCGTTCCTGCTTTTATATAGATTGTTAATAATAATAATAATAATAATAATAATAATAATTAATTTAATTTATATAGCGCTTCTCAATGACCCGAAGTCGCTGACAGTAGTTAGGAGCAAAGTAAAAACAAAGAAACAAAAACAAAGAAACAACAAAGAAACAAAAACAAAAGGAACATGAGTCCATGGGATGGGGAGAACAGGGAAAGCAGCATGAGATAGCACAAAAAGACAGAGCGACAGGAGACAGACATCAATCGGGTTGGAGGGGGGGGGGGGGTTATGGGTGGGGGGGGTTGAAGGCAAGGGAGAACAGGTGGGTTTTGAGGTGAGCTTTGAAGGTGGAGAGTGTAGTAGGGGAGTCTCTGATGGACTGAGGGAGGGAGTTCCAGAGTTGGGGTGCAGTGCGAGAGAAGGCCCGATCACCAAAGTTTTTGAGTTTGGATGTCGGGACAGTGAGGGAGGCAGTGGAGGAGGACCGGAGGGAACGGGTGGGGCGGTAGGGAAGAAGGAGATCAGTCAGGTGGGGGGGGGGAAGTTTTGAGGGAGTTGCAATAGTCCAGGCGGGAGGAGCTGAAGGCGTGTATGAGGGATTCAGCAGCAGGGGGGGGGGGGGGGGGGGGGCAGTGACGGATTTAGCAATGTTGCGCAGGTGAAAGTATGATGTTTTTACAATGGAGCGGACGTGGGGGTCAAATGAGAGGGTGGGGTCGAGTATCGGATATAACCCTATAAGGGCTCATCCGGATCTAATCAAACAATGCAGCACCTCACTACAGGTTGGTACATTGGTGTGGGTGGGCCGTTTGTGTGACACCATGCTGTGAACCTGAATAACCTACAAGGCACTCTCAATGTTTATTTTTTATTTTTCTTTTTATAACATTTTCTCAATGTTCTCTTTTAATGTAGCACCGGGAAATGTTAATATTTGTGTCTTATTGTCCGATTCATTTTTGTTTTTGTTATTATGTTTTATTATTGAGGGCCCAATAATTAAATGAAGGTTGAATGAATGAATGAATGAATGAATGAATGAATGAATGAATGAAAGAAAGAATGACATTCCTGGGGGGGAAACCCTGTATAAACAAACAAAGAACAAACAAACAAACAAACAAACAAACAAACAAACTAAATATGTGCTGCCTGTTAACATCACCAGTCCAACCTTCTTGCACCAGAGCCAGGTGTCCAGTGGGCAGAGTCTGTAGGTGAGGGTTCCTGCTGCTGTGTCTGTGTTGCTGTCAGCCTCAGCCTCAGGCCCGTTCAGACAACAAGAAGGAGATCTACTGTACAGCTGGAGTGGGAGGAGGCACTGAAGGAGAACAGTGGAAGGCAAGGATCAATACATTCACATCACTGCCATTCACTCTAGTCTCCAGTGGTGGAGAGTTGTTTCACTACATGTAAATAAAATAGTTTTATTAAAATAGTTTATCTTGCTGGTAGTTCAACGAAATTTGTATTTAGTTGATGATTATAAAGTAGTTTTAACTACTTTTTCCATGTAATTTTATTTAGCCAAACTATTTCTTTTCAGGGTAGCTCTGCTGTAGTTCAACTTCTTTCAGTGTGAAGGTATTGATAGCCTCTGAAACTTTGCTTTTAGAGTACACTGTCACTCACTACCACCAATGTGGTGCTCAAAAAATCGCTATATAGCGACACTGTCAGCCCCAACTTCCAGACATACTTATACTATACACCCAACTTCCAGACATACTTATACTATACACCCAACTTCCAGACATACTTATACTATACACCCAACTTCCAGACACTTATACTATACACCCAACTTCCAGACACTTATACTATACACCCAACTTCCAGACACTTATACTATACACCCAACTTCCAGACATACTTATCCTATACACCCAACTTCCAGACATAATACTTATACACACAACTTCCAGACACTTATACACACAACTTCCAGATATAATAATACTTATACACACAACTTCCAGACATAAATCCTTATACACACAATTTCCAAACATAATACTTATACACCCAACTTCCAGACATACTTAGTCTTATACACACAACTTCCTGACACTGACATAATACTTATACACTCAACTTCCAGACATAAATCCATATACACTCAACTTCCAGACATAAATCCATATACACACAACTTCCAGACATAAATCCGTATACACACAACTTCCAGACATAAATCCTTATACACGTGGGAATGTGCAGTTACCTATAATCAGTGGTATGCATGCATGCACACAGAATATGATCAAGTTGGACTGGTTTTCCAGTGCTCTGAAGCCTGCATTCTGTGTGACTGGATTATTATTTAGGCAACACATGAGGGCACATGAGGCACATGAGGGCACTCTTATGAGTCAGGAGGGCTAAACAGTGATCTGCATAGAGTGGATTGATAAGACTATTGTACTTTTTAGTGGCAACCGATTTCATAGATCTGAATAGAGTGGAATAATATACTATTGTACTTTTTAGTGCCAACAGATTTCATAGCAAAACGGAGAAATGGAACAATAGAGTATAGTTAGTCGTCTTTATTCAGTTAATTTATAGTGGAGAAAAGAGAAAATCGTGTTCATAATTACTATGTACCAATCAACTTGCAGTAATATACCACACTATAAAATAATGAGAGAATTTAACGCCCACATTGTTAACACTGACACCCATATCCACCATCACCCACTTATTAATAAGCTGACTGCTATAATATTTAATTTGTGGTCTGTACCTGTAAATCATATAACAGTGATTATATATATATAAGTGAATTATGGAATAAGATGAGTTAATGGAAAAAAAACAGTCGATAATAATCGATGAATTCACAACTCGGTATTAAAAAAGCCGTCAAAAAAAGACTTTGATTGATTGAATTGATTGATTGAAAAGTTTATTAACAGATTGCAGAATGGGTACAGTACAGTACAGCTCAAAATCCAGAAAAAAGAGTGTATATACATTTGACATATAGGATACATAAAAAGAAACTCATTATATTTCCATCAGAGTGCAGAAATACGGACCCAAAACAAATGTTCAAATATTACCTATACCGCTATCTGCTAGCAGACGGGTCATTCTGTGACTCCAGGTTCAGTTAGTGCTCTACTACATCTATGTATGTAAGCTGTACTATATGAACCATGATTCATTGATATTAAATAAATACACAATAATATTTCATATCACCAGAATTATAGACCTTTCTCAATGGAATTGCATTGCTATGGAACAGCTTGGCCCCAAGTGTATCTCCTGCCAGCTACATTGTATTAGCAAACACTGCATCAGGAAATTAACTTACGACATCAAGTTTGAAACCTTCTATAACTTTGTCGGGTACATCAACATGACATTAGATCCGCACGTATTCTCATTGTCCGTTCCATATCCAACGTCCATAAACTGGCCTATGTTTGGATTATAGTACAGTACCACATTTTTGAAACAGAACCTATGTGGTCCTTCAACGGTCTCAGGAGCAAAGTCTGGATTGAAGTCCACGAGGTCCTTGCAGGACAGGCAGCTTGAAAATGGCCCCAGGTTCCTCCTCAGCCAATCCTCACTGCTGCTGGAGCCCGCCACGCAACCTGGGTCTGAGGGAGCAGAGAGAGAGTGGCAACCTATGGATACGGTGCTTGGAGCACTATGCAGTTTGGGGAGGGACATTTTTTTACATTTTCAGAGGCTGCAGTTAGTATACATTTCTTTTTACTATCCATGTAATCTTTATGTCATCGTAAATCAAAGCTAAATCATTTTGAGGCACTGTGAACCAAATGTGAACCTAGAACATACATCTTTGAACAGTAAATAATGTTTGTAAACTAAATTGCAGGCCCTGCCATTGTAAACAATAAAACAATATAGTGAAAGCTAACTTTACCCATCGATTTCTATTAGGCAAAAATGTTATCCCTTTAACACATTGAGTGCCAACGACGAGATTAGTTGGCTTAACTCGCCATGCGTTGAGTGCCAAGGAACGAGAAAACTCGTTTTTTAATCGTTATTTCTTTTATTAGCAATATCCATTCATTTTTCATCCATCCAGCCTGACGTTATCATTGGGAATGGGTCTGAGCTCGAAAAGGGCAAATACAGCCGCCTATCGTCTCCCGGATGGTATGGCACATCATTGGATTGGATTGGGTGGGCATGTGCATCACAAAAAAAGTCCAGTCAGGGGTTTTCCCTTCTCTGGCAAGCAGTATCTGTTACCACATTCACTGGGGAGGCTGGGAGCAGCTTTCGATTATGTGTTTTGGACTATAACGTTGGATCAATAAACACGATCAATATTTGGAATGGCAATCAGAAATTGGATTCATCTTTTTGCAGAACATCTGATGTGAGGTAAGGACTCTTTTTTACCAGTTTTGGGTTAATCAGATGTTTTTTTCACAGCGATCACAACGTGTATGTGTGCGTAACGTTAGCGCTAAGCACGGCATGGATAATAGATTTTTCAGCCCGCTTCTCTAGCGTGCATAAGTACACATATACTATCGATAATCTAGCGTTTATTTGAAAACTATTCATAAATCAACCGAAAAATTACAACGTGTTTTGTGTATTCCACTAAAGAGCTATTATCGCGGGATTTCTCTGGAATTACTAGAACTCTCCAAAACTATACTCGTATTCAAAACGGTATAAAACGGATGCAAGCAAGTCATTGATAAGCGAGGGGTGTTTTAGACCCATAGCCATAATTTAAGATATAGTTTAAGCCTTCGCAAATTTCCCCAACCTCCCATTGACTTCCTTATTGGCACTCTAGCCCATATATGGTCAAAGGGGCGTGGCACTCAATGTGTTAATGATTCTAAATATCAGTGTATCCCTTTAATGATTCTAAATGTCAGTGTATCCCTTTAATGATTCTAAATATCAGTGTATCCCTTTAATGATTCTAAATATCCGTGTATCCCTTTAATAATTCTAAATATCAGTGTATCTGTTGTGAAGGATCAGATTAAACCGAATATATATATTTATTTATGGATATATATTTAATAGTATTTGTATATCGTTTGATATCCCCTGTATATTCCTTGTACATATACACTGAATATCCCTTTGGTCTACTAACAGCCCATAATAGTTTCATTCTACCATTGGACGAGAACCTGGCGCCAGCAGCCAAGCCCCTTGGTTCAAGTTCAATCGTGCCGACGAACATGTCGTTACAAGCCCGGTTCCGCGTAGGAATACGTCTGGCGAAATACGAATGGTACTATTTGTTCACAGCGCATATATATATGGCGCAAGTAAAGTAGAACTTTTTTTTAGTCCATTAGTCCTTTACCCTCCAACCTAGTAACAGACGTGAAGCCTCACCCACGACGCACGTGTGGTGCAGCATGGCCTACTTGGCCTCAGAATAGGCATTGAGACATCGTGTGGATTAATAGTTGAATTGTCATAGTTTGGCACTATACCGTTGAGTGGGACGTATTTCTATTAAGTTAATAATAGTCTATTATGTATGGTGCATCGTTCGGTTAGAATTATAAAGTGAGCAGTACCCCCCATCGTTCCTGACGTTATCTGGAGTCTTAACCAGGCTGGGCAGACCACGTGTGGTGCTTGCATCCGAGGAGCTCTGGGCCAGGACGAGTGGACCTGTACATTGGATTACTTTACCCGGACGACGGCGAGCCCTCCACGGCTTGGATTATCTACGTGCTTTGGGTGCTTTGATTATGCCATGGATAACAGCCAACACTGCTGAGTGTTGGAACTACCCCCCCGAGAGGAGTCCAGGTGAGACGGCGCTCTACCCCGAGTGAGGTCGCCTCACGTCTCTTCGTTGTGGACCGGCAGCGACCGTCTACAAGAGGGCCCAGCTGTATTCATCTGCGGACCGAGGTTCTGTGGGCACCGTGTTCAGCACTCTGAATTCTCCCAAGAAATCGTCGGCCAGATGGGATATCGCCAGCGGCTCTCCTAACCCCCCCCCCTACTGTCTTACAACCAGCGGGACCCCCCTTTAGTGTATCCAGCTATAATCATTTAAGTACCATCGCTATAGTTCCCTAAAGAACCAGGTTGTATACTTGCTCCCTGCGTAACCAGAGATTGGACATTCAATGTTGATTTACCTACGAATACTCATTTGCCTTACAAATGCATTCAAATCATAAATGTCATTAAGTGAACGTTGTATATACCCTTTGCTATATAAAATATTCGATTTATACATTTGTGTGGACTTCGTTTCATCAGGTGGGAAAGTGTTCATCATATCTACATCATGTACTGTGTGGCCAGTATTTAAAGTACATAAAGCAGGTAGTGGTTTAATGATACCATACTTATCAATACAGTCAGGGAATTGTACCCCTCAGTTACAATTGGTCCTTCGAGCCGGAGGGTAACTAGTGTAATATTAATATAGTGTTATTAATATTGAAATGGCCTATGATGAACACTCCACGAAACGGTCCTCCTAACGTAGAACGCCCGCGGCGCAGACGACAGACACCTCAGTACTTAGAGGATTACGCTGTCAGTCAACTACCTAGCCTTCGACAAACGGTAAACGCGGTAAAAGTATAAAGTAAAATTATGTCTGACCGTAACGACCAGGTTTCCCCGACCACAGAGGCCCTAGTGGGTTCTAATGTAACTGACCAAGCTCACGGTGGGGACCAGGAGGGAGCTGACATGCCTTTACCCCCCGCCAATACCGAAGAAGTAATCCCCGACCAGCCCCGGGAGGAAGACAACCCTACAGAGAGAGAACTCTGCACGGAAGAAGAGGAGGAGAGCGCCGAGGAAATAGAGCTCCGGGACTCCCCAACGAGTACCGTCAGGAGCGGCTCACCTCTACAACCGTCTTCCCCCAGCGAAGCGGAGAGGATGCTATCACAGGCGTTCCTCGTCAGCCTGACAGCCTCTACCGAACGCGATCGACTTCAGGGTGAACGCGATCGACTTCAGGGTGAACGCGATCGACTCCAAGCACAGATGCTTATCGAGCGCGAACAACTCCAAGCGCAGCAACGGAGCGAAGAAGAGCGCATACGCCTGGAGATGAGACGCCTTCAGACGGAAGAGAATATGGCAAGAGACCGGGCCGACGCCCAGCGCGCCGCTGCCGGTGCCCAAAGAGAAGCAGATCTCACCAAGCGCGAAGCCGAGCGCGACAAGTTACAAGCGCAGCTAATGGAGCAGCTGATCCTCAAGGCAACACCCTCTCCCTCCGCCAGGGGTTCAAGGAACTCGTCGAGACAACAGTCAAGGGCAGCGTCTCCTAACCGAGCAAGCGACCCTGAACTTGACCAACAGACCAAGCCTATACCCCCCGCAGACCCCCTTCCCAGACCGGTCCAAGCGAGACCCAGCTACAAGGAAGGAGCGGCATACACTGCGGAGAAGCTAAATAAACGACTACAGGATCTAGAGGACCTGATAGAAGAAGAAGAGGGAGAGGAGGAGAACCAAGCCCGACAGCACAGTACTCCACCGGACCAGGAGGTCCAGTACAGCCCAGGCTATACCCCCGCGGCGCTGCGCTACAGACCCCCAACTCTATTCACGGGTGAGCATGACGCACGACCAGCCCCGAGGAATAGCACCTGGACCAGCGGGCCATGGTACCCTGCCGGTACCAGCCCACAGAGAGGCGCAAGAGGAGACTCGCCTAGGAGGTCTCTCCCCCAACGCTCGCCGATGTATCAGCCATCCACGGCGTCATACATTGCCACGCCGACGTTTCCAGACTTCACCTATGAGAATCGAGCACAGTACACGGAGCTCCGGATGTGCTTAGAGACAATGATGGTGGATGTCGCTGATGAACGCCACAAGTATGCAATATTACTGAAGCACCTGAAAGTACCGCGAGCGCACAATATAGCGCTAGCCTATGCCACCTCTACGACCCCATACACCGCGGCTCTAGCAGCGCTGGACCAGAGATATGGACGTATATGGGATTACGTAATCCAAGAGATAAGGCATATTGATCGCCTACCCCCAGCAACAGACAATCGCTCATTAGACGACCTGTCGATAAAAGTGCAGTCCCTGGTAGGGATGCTGGGAGCGCAACGAGAAAAGGGTATGCACGAGCTATACGCCAACTCTAACGTCGAGAGGATTTTAGAGAAGCTGCCACCCGCCAGACAAGAGCGTTTTAGGCGGCAGAGAGACCACCGTGATCCTAGCGGTCCCGAACCATCCCTCCTCGATCTAGCCGACTTCCTGGCGAGAGAAGTCAGCAGCTTACGACTGGATACGTTCGTGCGGAGCACGCCAAGCTCCAGAGAGGGACCCAGGAGAATAAACGATGGAAGAAGATCGGTGACTGTCATGCACCAATCAGAATCAGTACCGAGCAGTAAGAACCACAGTACCCCCTCGAGAAAAGAGAAGTGGAAGATGGTGTGCCCCTACTGCGAGAAGGAACACTGGCTGTCACAATGTGACCTGTTCACAAAGATGAATGCAGAAGAAGTGAGTCAATGGATAAAGTCCAACAGGCGCTGTTACCGATGTGCGCGCAGTCACATGGCAGCCGAATGCCGCCTAAAGAAAAGGTGCAGTCGGTGTGACGGAGCCCATCTAGATGTACTACACGACAGTAACAGAAGAAGGCCTGCACCTGCACCATCGAGCAGCACCAAGGCAAGTGTCATGTACATTGACCCCGCTAGCAGCAGCGGCGCCCAAGTGCTCTTAAAGGTAGTCCGTGTAACATTGAGCTACCAAGATAAAGTCATGGACACTTACGCCGTCCTTGATGACGGGTCAGAGAAGACCCTTCTGCTCGCGTCCGCTGCGGCCCAGCTGGGACTGCGGGGGAGCGAGAACCAAATGACGATTCGGACAATAAGAAGAGATTTAAAGACGATAAAGGGCGAGAATGTCTCCTTCACTATCGCAGCAAGCGGGCAGCCAGAGCGACGGTATAGGATTACAAATGCTTTCACCAGCCAAGAAATAGGACTATCGCAGTACACCTACCCCATCGCCAAGCTGATGGATAAATATGTGCACCTGCGTCAACTACCTATCCCGCTCATAGACGGCGCCACCCCGACCCTGCTGATAGGCTCCGACCATGCAGACCTCATCGTCCCGATTGACCGGGTCCATACAGCACCCCGAGGCTGTCCTGCAGCAGTCGAGACCCGCCTAGGGTGGACACTACAAGGCCCCCTCGCTAAATCTCTCAACCGAACAGCAGCCACTAGCTGCCTCCACTCCAGAGCGACAGAAGAAGACACCACTCTCCTGCAGCATGTCGAGAGGCTATGGACACTAGAGACAATGCCCTTTAAGAACGAAAAGAAAGACATTAGTTCTAAAGAAGACATTTACGCCATCAACCTCCTCGAGCAAGGGACAAAGGGAGTCACAGTCGGCGGAGTGATGAGATACGCAACTCCACTCCTGAGGCGAGAGGGAATGCCCACCTTTCACGCAAAGAAAGACGCCACGGAGCGGTATCTATTGAACACAGAGCGGCGCCTAGCCAAAGACCCCGCTCAAGAGAGTGTGTACCGCGCTGAGATTGAGAAGCTAATCACAGCGGGACATGTGACAAAGATTGACATTAAAGAGGCCGATCAGACGACAGAATCATGGTACGTGCCGCACCACAAGGTCCACCACAACGGCAAGGATCGCATTGTGTTTAACTGCAGCTACCAGATCGGATCCCAAAATCTGAATAAAGAGCTCTTGCCCGGCCCCACACTCGGCCCCTCTCTACTAGGCGTGCTACTACGCTTCCGCCAGGACAAGGTGGCTATCAGCGGGGATATCAAAGGGATGTTCCTGCAGGTGAGACTAGTGGAGGAGGACAAGCCCCTGCTGCGGTTCCTATGGAGAGAGAGGATCGGAGATGAGCACCCAGCCATCTACCAGTGGGAAGTCCTCCCCTTCGGAACCACATGCAGCCCGTGCTGTGCTACATTTGCACTACAGAAACACGTCGCAGAGGACCCAGCAGCAGATGAAGAGGTCCGACACAGTGTGAAGAACAGTTTCTACGTGGACAACTGTTTACAAAGCGTTTCGACTCAAGAAGAAGCCGAGGCTCTCCTAATCAAGCTACGCGCCTCCCTGATCAAAGGCGGCTTTGATCTCAGGCAGTGGGCCAGCAGTGACCCGCACGTATTGCGCAGCCTCTCCCCCGCGGACAAGGCTGCCAGCAGCGAGACCTGGATGGCGACAATCCCAGGAGAAGCCCAAGAAATGACACTAGGATTAGTCTGGCGCTTCAAAACAGACTCGCTCCACTATAGACACAAACCCCTGACCACGGAGCAGGGAAGGTCGACGGCGATACCGACCACCAGACGGAGTGTGTACAGAACACTCGCCAGACAATATGACCCGTTGGGATGTATTCTACCTTACACCACCAGGGCAAAGATGATTGTACGAGCACTATGGGACAAGGACCAGGGCTGGGACGACCCAATACCCGCACACCTTGCCTCCACATGGAGAGAGTGGGAGACGAAGCTCCGCTCACTCCCAGGCGTCAATATACGCCGCAGCTACTTCCCACCCACAGTGAGGCCAGAGACATGCAAGATGGATCTACACGTCTTCAGTGACGCCTCCGAAGTAGCCTATGGATCGGTGGCCTACCTGCGTGCCCAAGAGAAGGGAGGAGAGATACACACTGCTTTCATCCTGGCTCGCTCAAGAATAGCCCCACGAAAGCAACAATCTATCCCGCGTCTAGAGCTCTGCGCAGCCCTAGCAGGAGCGCATCTAGCCACGTTAATCCAACGTGAACTCACCATTCCGGTGCACAGAACAATCTTGTGGTCAGATTCCACGACAGTACTCACATGGATCAAGTCTGATTCATGCAGATACAAGGTCTTCGTGGGAGTCAGAGTCACCGAGATTCAAGAGTTAACAGAAGCAGCGAGCTGGCGGTATGTGGACACCAAACACAACCCAGCTGACGTCATCACCCGGGGAATGTCCCTGGATGACCTCACCCGTCGCAACATCTACAGTGACGGACCAGAATTCCTCAAGCTCCCGGAAGAAGAGTGGCCTACGCCCACCCCACGGGAAGCGAGTAAAGAGGAGGCTGAGAACAAGAAACCTATGTTCTGTGGACTGAGCACAGTCGCCTCCACAGACCCCAACATAGATGATTGCATTACCCTACAGAGTGCGCAGCTAAAGACATTCCTGTGGCACCACCCAGAGATTCAGTCCACCACTGACATCTCAGCAGCTGACTACGAAGAAGCAGAACTTCTTCTACTACAACGAGCCCAGAGAGACTCGTTCCCCGATGAGCTAGACTGTCTACAGGGAGGAAAGCCCGTCCCATCAGACAGCAGACTGCTCCACCTGGCACCCGAGAGCGACGCCCATAATCTCATCAGAGTGGGTGGTCGTCTGGGGAGAGCCCCCGATCTACCGGATGACGTTAAGTACCCGATAGTCTTGAACAGCCGACACAAGGTCACAGAGCTGATCATAAAGAAATACGACGAGGATGTACACCACGCAGGAGCAGAGAGAGTCTTCGCGGAGATCAGACGTCGCTATTGGATACTTCAAGGAAGAGAAGCGGTGCGACGCTTCCAGCGAACCTGTCTAGACTGCCGAAAGTGGCGCGCGCAGCCCAGCATACCCCGGATGGCTGACCTACCTCCCTGTCGCCTCCGACTCGGCGACAAGCCATTCCACTCCACAGGCATGGACTGTTTTGGCCCGTTGTATATAAAGAAAGGAAGAGGAACCGAGAAGCGGTGGGGTATTGTATTCAAATGCATGACCACCAGAGCGATACATATCGAACTCCTTTCAACCATGAGCACAGACTCATTCCTTATGGCCTTCCGAAGATTCACATCACGGAAAGGAAAACCGTCTACATTGTTGTCTGATCACGGGACAAACTTCAAAGGCGGAGAAAGAGAGCTGAGAGAGAGCTTCCAAGCTATGGGCCCAGAACTTAAGACCCACCTCGCTCCATCCCAGATTGACTTCCAGTTTAATCCCCCGAACGCACCCCACTTCGGTGGAACCTGGGAACGAGAAGTACGTTCTATAAAGACAGCCCTGTACGCCGTGCTTGGGGCCCAGACTGTGGCGGAAGAAGTCCTAATGACAGTCCTCACGGAGATCGAGGGAGTATTGAACTCCAAGCCCCTCGGCTACGTCTCCAGTGATGTAGCAGATGTCGACCCAGTCACCCCCAACACACTCTTGATGGGGCGGCTGGACCCCGCGCTACCCCAGACAATGTACAGGCCTGAAGAAGCGAACGGCCGAAGAATGTGGAGGTACAGTCAAGTACTAGCTGACAAGTTTTGGAACAGCTTTCTACTCCACTACCTACCGTCTCTACAGACCCGCCAGAAGTGGGTAAAAGAGAGAGACAATTTGACAGAAGGAACAGTCGTCATGATTATCGACCAGTCACTACCCAGAGCTATGTGGCCGGCTGGCCGCGTAAGCAAAGTGATCACCGGTGCCGATGGCAAGGTCCGAGCAGCTGAAGTGCTCGTCCAAGGGCGAACTTACACACGACCCGTGGCGAGGCTAATAGAACTGCCCAGACTCCCAGACACTATCGATGACGACCATGACCCCATGACTTTGTGAGTTGACTGACCCTTACAGCGGACCTTGAGTGGTAGACAGTGCGGTTAATCTGTCTCTTCTTAGCTAATTAGGTGGGACTAATTAGGGGGCGGCTGTTGTGAAGGATCAGATTAAACCGAATATATATATTTATTTATGGATATATATTTAATAGTATTTGTATATCGTTTGATATCCCCTGTATATTCCTTGTACATATACACTGAATATCCCTTTGGTCTACTAACAGCCCATAATAGTTTCATTCTACCATTGGACGAGAACCTGGCGCCAGCAGCCAAGCCCCTTGGTTCAAGTTCAATCGTGCCGACGAACATGTCGTTACAAGCCCGGTTCCGCGTAGGAATACGTCTGGCGAAATACGAATGGTACTATTTGTTCACAGCGCATATATATATGGCGCAAGTAAAGTAGAACTTTTTTTTAGTCCATTAGTCCTTTACCCTCCAACCTAGTAACAGACGTGAAGCCTCACCCACGACGCACGTGTGGTGCAGCATGGCCTACTTGGCCTCAGAATAGGCATTGAGACATCGTGTGGATTAATAGTTGAATTGTCATAGTTTGGCACTATACCGTCGAGTGGGACGTATTTCTATTAAGTTAATAATAGTCTATTATGTATGGTGCATCGTTCGGTTAGAGTTATAAAGTGAGCAGTACCCCCCATCGTTCCTGACGTTATCTGGAGTCTTAACCAGGCTGGGCAGACCACGTGTGGTGCTTGCATCCGAGGAGCTCTGGGCCAGGACGAGTGGACCTGTACATTGGATTACTTTACCCGGACGACGGCGAGCCCTCCACGGCTTGGATTATCTACGTGCTTTGGGTGCTTTGATTATGCCATGGATAACAGCCAACACTGCTGAGTGTTGGAACTACCCCCCCGAGAGGAGTCCAGGTGAGACGGCGCTCTACCCCGAGTGAGGTCGCCTCACGTCTCTTCGTTGTGGACCGGCAGCGACCGTCTACAAGAGGGCCCAGCTGTATTCATCTGCGGACCGAGGTTCTGTGGGCACCGTGTTCAGCACTCTGAATTCTCCCAAGAAATCGTCGGCCAGATGGGATATCGCCAGCGGCTCTCCTAACCCCCCCCCCTACTGTCTTACAACCAGCGGGACCCCCCTTTAGTGTATCCAGCTATAATCATTTAAGTACCATCGCTATAGTTCCCTAAAGAACCAGGTTGTATACTTGCTCCCTGCGTAACCAGAGATTGGACATTCAATGTTGATTTACCTACGAATACTCATTTGCCTTACAAGTGCATTCAAATCATAAATGTCATTAAGTGAACGTTGTATATACCCTTTGCTATATAAAATATTCGATTTATACATTTGTGTGGACTTCGTTTCATCAGGTGGGAAAGTGTTCATCATATCTACATCATGTACTGTGTGGCCAGTATTTAAAGTACATAAAGCAGGTAGTGGTTTAATGATACCATACTTATCAATACAGTCAGGGAATTGTACCCCTCAGTTACAGTATCCCTTTAATCATTCTAAATATCGGTGTATCCCTTTAATAATTCTAAATACCAGTGTATCCCTTTAATGATTCTAAATACCAGTGTATCCCTTTAATGATTCTAAATACCAGTGTATCCCTTTAATGATTCTAAATACCGGTGTATCCCTTTAATAATTCTAAATATCAGTGTATCCCTTTAATGATTCTAAATATCGGTGTATCCCTTTAATGATTCTAAATATCAGTGAATCCCTTTAATGATTCTAAATATCAGTGAATCCCTTTAATGATTCTAAATATCAGTGTATCCCTTTAATGATTCTAAATATCAGTGTATCCCTTTAATTATTCTAAATATCAGTGTATCCCTCTAATAATTCTAAATATCAGTGTATCCCTTTAATAATTCTAAATATCAGAGTATCCCTTTAATAATTCTAAATATCAGTGTATCCCTTTAATAATTCTAAATATCAGTGTATCCCTTTAATGATTCTAAATATCAGTGTATCCCTTTAATGATTCTAAATATCAGTGTATCCCTTTAATGATTCTAAATATCGGCGTATCCCTTTAATAATTCTAAATACCAGTGTATCCCTTTAATAATTCTAAATACCATGCAGTGTATCCCTTTAATGATTCTAAATACCAGTGTATCCCTTTAATAATTCTAAATACCAGTGTATCCCTTTAATAATTCTAAATACCAGTGTATCCCTTTAATGATTCTAAATATCGGTGTATCCCTTTAATGATTCTAAATACCAGTGTATCCCTTTAATGATTCTAAATACCAGTGTATCCCTTTAATGATTCTAAATATCGGTGTATCCCTTTAATGATTCTAAATACCAGTGTATCCCTTTAATGATTCTAAATATCAGTGTATCCCTTTAATGATTCTAAACACCAGTGTATCCCTTTAATAATTCAAACACAGCACATGCTGAGGATCCTCTCTGATCTTTGTTTACCTGATGTGTTCTTGACGAGGAAGGGGCGGATAAAGTCTTCGATGACCAGAGGTCTGGTCCTGGGATCCAAATGATGATATTGATGGCTAAATTCCTTCAGTCTGGGAGAAAGAGACGAGATCTTCTTAGCAGGATACACACCAGTGATATATACTTGACATGTGATATATCAGTTTAATAACACTGCTATCATTTGGGAAAAACTCACAGCTCCAAAAGGGTAAGGTTCCTGTTTTAACTTGAAGCCAATCAAAAGCCATAGTGAAGTTAGCATTGGCATCGATCTGAGTCTGTTTATTACCTCAACGTCCTGTAAAATGTAGCTTTGTGTGTGTCATGTGCGCCCGGCTGATCACAAACACGCAGGGGTGTAGCTCCAGATTCTGGGCCCCATGAAAGAATGTATTTGTAGGCCCCCAGTGAATGCGAGCGCGTGTAAGCGCGTGAGCGGAATTTTTTTTTGTCATTTTTGTATTGATGAAAACGCATAATATGGTTTTTACCTATACATTCGGATCAGCAGTTCAGCACCTGCACTGTTGGTGGGTGAGCCTAGTAAAGGATGTCGCATTGCCTTCATCTTCAATGAATGGACCAATGCAATAGTCTACCAAAGCCCCCCCTCTCTCTATATATATCTCATACACACACACACACACACACACACACACACACACACACTTCAGAAACAAACATAGTATCAATGAGAGCATCAATAATACACCTGAGTGATGTCTAGTTAAAAAAAAAAAAAAAAAAATGCCCCCCCCCCCCCCCCAATGCTGGGCCCTTGGAATCAAAAACCTGTTGAACTTACTGTAAACTGTTCTGCCTCTCACTCATCCCTGCCCTGCTGCTTGCTACTGCTTACTGTATGTGCTGCTGCTTACACTGTGTTGGTAAAACTCCCTCCACACAGCCTCCACCTGCATTAGTCCATTCCATCATCTACATAATGAAGACCATGCAAAGTCTAAAACCATCCTCCAATTATAGCCTGAAAAGGGGGAAATACCAACAAGGTTGAGAACTATTATACTGCTCTACTCTATATGATATGATGGCTTAGTATATCTTGTAATACTGACAGTATAAAGGGCCACACATGCCCAAAACCACTTCTGACCACTGAGGTCTGTGTGCTGCTGAAATCCCAAAATACTGCCTTCAATCCCAGTGATAAATTTGCACTTAGAACAGCGAGGGGCCAACCTGTGTCATCAGGGACGCAAAGCGCACATATGCACGGACAATCCATGGAAACTTTCTGGACACCGGAGCCATGCGGCGCATGTGGCAGGGCATTCAGACCATCAGCGATTACAAGCCTGTGATGCCACCCTCCCAAATGTGCTGAATGACATTATACACATGGTTAGACGCTAGGGCTGACCCCTATTAGTCGATTAGTCGACTAATCGGTCGAAAGGAGCCGTAGTCGACTGGCCAACCTCTTAGTCGAATACAAAAAAATATATATATATATTTATAATTTTTTTTTAAATCATTCTTTCCAAAAGAAAAGAGGCCTAGAAGCGTGGCTAACGCTAATGGCACGCATACCAGAGGCTAACTGTCTACGAAAACAGGCACAGAGGCACTGAAAGAGGATTTCACCCGTCTAATGAACACACTAGACTAGACAAATATCAAGATGTATCCATCAGTGGACCAATTGCATGCTTTTGCAGAGGACAAGAAGCCTTCAGTCGACTCCTTCAGACATTAAGCACCCCCCACAGCCCAAATGGAATGATAAAAAAAAATTATTATAAAAAATATTATTAAAATTATTATATACCGGTATATATATATTTTTTTTTGTCGACCAATAGTCGACTAACGGCAAATGTTGGCCAATCATAGTCGACCATCCAAATCCTTAGTAGGGGACAGCCCTATTAGACGCACAGAGCAACGTGCCTGCCACGTGCCTACCCATCTCCCCGGTGAGCAAGCACCGTGTGTTGGCGAGAGGGAAGTTGTGGGGTATGAGTCCTGGTCGTTGCAATAGCAACTCTAAAAGTACTGGCTTGTACCCCTCCCTTGCACCCCCAGAGACTGAACTCTACTGCACCTCTACACAGATACCTCACCTCTGGCTTAGAACCTCCCCTCACATCCAAGGACTGTCTAAAGAAATCTTATCACTCTTATCACCCAAACAACTGCCTCTTTGAACTGCTGCGGTCAGGCAAGCGATACCGGAGTCTCATGGCAAGCACAGAAAGACTCAGAAGAAGCTTCTATCCCCAGGCCATCAGGATGCTCAACGAACAATAACACTATGTAACAACCATCAATTGCACTCACAGCACGCACATCCACACGCACACACTCACTTTAAACATACAACTCACTGCAGCACCCACTTTAACCACTTTAGTACCGCTAAGCACACTTTATATTTATCGATAAAGAATTTGCACTACAACCCATACCTCATTACACCTTACTGTAAATTATATTGTACCTAAATTGTACCTCATCCCACTTCTGCTTTGCACTGTATAGTATATTGTATGGTAACTCAGTTACCATACAAAATCTGCATATGGCTCGCCGACAACAAACTATCATTACACATGGGCAAAACAGAGTCCATTCTCTTCGGTTCAAATAACAAACTCAGCAAGACCGACGGCTTCTCGGTTACAGTGGGTGACAATATTATCACAAGGAAAGATGAAATTACCTACCTGGGTTCCATCCTAGAGGCTAATCTTTCCTGTGACAAAATGGCATCCAATGTAATAAAAAAAGTCAACCAACGAACGCGATTCTTGTACCGGATCTCCTCTCTGGTAAACAAGAATACCCTGAAGACTCTAGCAGGAGCACTCATTCAAGGGTACTACGACTATGCTTGCACCTCATGATACCAAAGCACCTCAAAGGCACTAAAAAACAAATTACAAACATCTCAAAACAAGCTAGTCAGACTACTGCTTGACCTGACTCCTAGAACCCACCTCACCCCTGCCCACTTTGACAACCTAGGATGGCTTAGAGTAGACGACAGAGTACAGCAACTTGCAATGGGCCTGGTCTACAAGATACACTACGCGACCAAGGTACCCATGTACATGTCAAAATACTTCCCAAAGGTCAGTGAATACCACGATCACAACACCAGAGGGAGCTCCACAAATCATGTAAAACCCAGATTCGGCTCAAACAAGGGACTAAACACGTTTCGCAATTATGCCACATCAATGTGGAACGCCCTACCTAAAGCTGTAAAGGAATGTGAATCACTACCCACCTTCAAAAACACTCTCAAAAAACACCTACGTGAGACTGCAATTCGAAACTGGCCCCTACAAATGTCCTAACCTAGTTGTACAGTAAATGACCAAGTAAGGCTTTGTCAATATTCCAATGTACAGTGTAAAATGTGTGTGTGTCCCCTTCCCAACCCCCCCCCCCCCCCCCCCCCCACCTCCAATGTACAGCCCTCACCCAACCCACCCAACCCCACCCCACCCAACCAACCTCCTCCAATGTACAGTTTCTATGCCAAATGTATATACACTCCTTTTCTGGACACTTTTGTATCACAAACAGTACTGTATTTGCAAATCTGATATGTCATAAATGTATAGATGTAGCAGTACTGTCTATCTGTATGTCATGTATGTCATATATGTTATGATGAATTGAAAATGGGGGACCCTGATGTAAACAAGACGAAAGTCTTTCTCTGGTCTGCATCCCCTTAACAATTGTATGTATTGAGCTGTACTGTACTGTACCCATTCTGCAATCTGTTAATAAACTTTTCAATCAATCAATCAATCAATTACTTCTACTCTACATAGAGCATTGTATATATATACTGAAAATTTTTGTCTACATACTTGACTTCTATTTTATACTTGCTATACTTATTTTATTATCTATTTTTGCCTAGCACAGTCTCTGGAGCGAAACAGAAAGAAGCATTTTGTATAAAAGTATTCTGTACTTCTGTATGACAACTAATAAAGAAACTTGAACTTGAAACTTGAAAGTGATCCTGATCTCACGTTTTACACACACCTTATATTCTGTATATCTCACGTTATTTTGTATTTTATGTTCATGTATATTTTATATCGCTGGACACTCTCTCTTGAACATACTTTTAGCTGTACTATGTGTGAAGTTATTGTATCGGGTTTTGTCACGTGTAGTCTTGTGTATTGCATCTTGTCACTTATTTCCTGAAGAGACACCATTTTGTTCCCCTAATAAACCAGCTTGACTTGTTTGACTTGGCTTGATGTTCTAGAAGACTTATTATTCCGGGATGCTTGCATATTATCTGTGGCATGATTGCGAAATAGATTTTTTTTGCTGTGAGCATCTTGCCAAATACATGCCAGATTGTTCGTTACAGATATGATAACAGAGACAGTTCAGACCTGTGATGTCCTAAACGGATGCACTTGATGAATTGCACGCCTCATTTCTAAAACATCCCTCTGCTACATTTACATTCTGTTGATACATCACACCAATGAACTGGTAACTTTTATTATTTAATTAATTATTACTTAAAGATTATTTAATTATTACTGTTACAACCAATAAAAGGTAAATGTTTTAACTTAATCTTTGATAAATGTGTTTTATACTGCAATCTTTATTTGTTACGGCACTATTTTACTTTACAATCTTAACTACTTCACTGAATGTTTGTATCCGCAAAAGTGGAAAACTGCCAAAGTAATACCACTGCCAAAAAATCTTGACAGACAGGACCATTCCACCAGACATGAAGAGGTTTTACACTTCCAAAAGTGTGGTTGAATGCAATGAAGCGAACTGTCATGTTCCGAGGTATGCAGGAATGGAACTCTCTTCCCAGACATGTTACGCAGGAGAATAGTAAAGGTTGTTTCATAATCTTGGTAAATCTACATTTTCAACCAGAGGAATTGACATTCCCTAATGGATATTAAAGGTGTGTACGTAAATTAAAATGTGTCTGATAAGGAGATAGGGATATATGTAAGAAGCCATCCTGCGACTCCCCAGGTCTATTTAAGGCTTAGATAAACAAAACTTTCTTGGGGTATGGGAAATTCTTAAAATACAATGTGTCAGGCTTCTTATTTGAAAACTCTTACACGTGCTGGTATGATTGACAGCTGAGGTTTCTGCTGCTGAGACAGTGTAGGAACTCTCCTGATGCAGACGACAGGAAGAAACTCAGACGCCCAGAGAACCACTGACTGATGACATCACTGTCCCTCAGCTGCTCGTCGCTCAGCAGCGATACTCTCATCTCTCCAATCACATCCAGAATCTCAGACGCTGATGGAAAAATCAGCTTGGAGGACTAGGAGAAGAAAATTGACAAATACTTTTGAGTTATGGACATGTTCACTGTTATTTACTATTTACTACAGTTTACTATTATAGAGTAGATAAATATTATGCCATCTTAGTCTTTACCATATTAGCAAGCATGTCCAGAGCTGGGTCCAGGACAGAGGACAGCTTGGTGAGCAGCACCTTCCACGTCTCTCTGGAGTAGCTGCTGTTGCCGGGCAGGTTACACCTCAGAAGAGACACCAGATGACTGGCTGTGAAGTTGTTTGGCTTTAAAAACAAGACAGAGTGAAGGCTAATCAATCATATCATTATGTGAAAACACACATTCAGCTTCTGTATTAGTATGTCTTTGGTCAAATGAGAAGGAGAAAAGCAGAAGATACTGCCGATATGAAAATGTACTATTCCTGTGGTTTTTATTGTACACACCAAATACAATAGTAGTATTGTAATATTTCTATGATAAACCCACTTGAATACTACTGTGATTCACATTACATTTCTACAATACTCCTATATAGAAGATGCTATGGTGAATAACTACAGAAGTTCTTTGATAAATTGCTAGTTTCTATGAAAAAAACACAGGAATACTATGAATCACTACAGTATCTATGTGGTAAATACATGTATATAGTGTGTATGAAAGAACCTCTGGAATCTATAGGTCAACTATAATCAAACCTATAATCAACTATAGGTTTTACTATAACTAATTTTCTTATGGCTGTGATGCTTACCTCTACACAGGCATATTCCTTTAGAGTGAAATTACATGGAACGTCGACTGAGGTTGATGTTTCCAAATAACGCTGTAGTTCATAGCTGTAAAAATTGTTGATGTAAACATTGTTGATGGTGTTGATCATAACAAATACTTTAATATAGTGATTAACATCGGAATCAAAACCAGGTATTGAGTAGCGATGGTAAAGAGTGAGTTACCTGTTGACTCCATCACAGACACTAGTATCTGTCAAAATGCCACAAAACAGTATTGTAGACAAAAAGCACCATGTAGCATGATAGAAATTGAAAATGAAATCTAAATGATGGTTTCTATTAAATAATCAATCAAATCACATCACATCGATTCAAATGAAATGAAATCAATCAAAGACTAAACTTACCATTGAAAGGTGTAATTGGGCACTGTAAAATATGAACCAACAATGATTAACTTAGGAATTAATGGTTATGAAATGAATGTGATCAATGGCAGATGTGCTTACAGTAGTAGAATCATGTAATTAGATCTTACCATAGTAACATGTCTCCAGGAATCTATACAAAAAAGATAAAGTCAAACAGCATTATATACTGTAAATCAGTCGATATACGTGTGTGTGTGTGTGTGTGTGCGTGTATGTATGTGTGTGCAGTATTTGAACCTATGTACGTATGCATAATTTAATTGGTGGATTGAAATAAAGCATTACATTTGAGAGAGAGTGAGAGTGAGAGAGAGACAGAGAGAGTGAGAGTGAGAGTGAGAGTGAGAGTGAGAGTGAGAGAGAGAGAGAGAGAGAGAGAGAGAGAGAGAGAGAGAGAGAGAGAGAGAGAGAGAGAGAGAGAGTGAGAGCGAGAGAGATAGAGAGATAGAGATACTGACCTTCTGGAGCTGTCTGCATCAGGTCGTCTATAGTGGCCCAGATAACTGATTCCATCTCTGGTGGTACTGACAGTATGGCCCGGTACAGTCGCTTAAAACTGACAGACAATGAAAACACAAATTATACCAATCACAAAAACTGTTGAAAACGAATTTCACTAAATATCAAATGTGCTCAGCTTGTGTATTGTTGTGCAGTTTGTATGTGCAGTTACATGTTTAAAACATTTAATATCAACTTACATGGATCTGTAGACTGTGTCTGAAGGACCTGGAGTAATCTTTAAAACAAAAGCGGACATTGATGACTGAGCTCAGGAAATCAACGTGAATCTTTACAGGTAGATTAAAAAAACACAATGTACACTATTGTAATACCTTAGTGCAGCCTAGGGTTGTGCGATAATTATTTTATTGTTTTTAACCTTAATTCAAGCAGGTAAAGCTAATAAATATTCTGGATATGTTGATCTATTGAAAATCTACCTGCTTGTAGCAGCAGAGTGATAGAGGTAACTGTAATGATCCACTAGCTTTACCTCTTCAGCTTGCAGGACAAGATGCTGCAGGACCTCTGGAAGGTTCCTCTCCACTGGAGACTCAGTCAAGTAGTCAAACACTCTGTGGACGATGTCATCTTGACTCTCTTTAGTAGGAAGAGGCATCATCATTAGCTCTGCCTTCTGCTTTGAAGACAGGATCTCTAACGAATCCAGCTGAACAGAGGGATGAGACCGGGGAGATGACTTGTTATTTTATTGAACCTTTATCATGAAAGGAGTGTGTTGAATTTGCTGAACGTGCTCTTTTTCAGCAACTCAATGCTTCAAACTCACAACTAAACACATTGGCACAACATCAATTGATTACAATATTTAACATCTTAATTTCTTTGACATCTTTCAATATTTTCCGGAGATTCCCAGTAGAAAGGTCATAAATGTACCGTTGAATTCAAGCAAATACTTTAACATTTTAAATCCTTGATATCTGTACACTTACTCCAGAGAAGTAGGGGTTGAGGTCATAGAAGTCTTTGACAGAAGCAAATGTAGAGAAGAAACCAGTGTTTTTAATCAGCCAGTCTGTACTGTTGTTAGCTGAGGAGATGCACTGAGAGTCTGCAAGGAAAGAGAAAACATTTAGCCCTTCTTTCATGGGCAAATATATTATTTGATTAGGATTCAAATATTTGACTTGCTTGAAATCTGCATGATGTACCTTGCCATACACTTGTACAGACTCCAATAGGCATTCTATTATTTTCAAATATTTGAAACATTTGATGGCTATTATCCCCAAGTCTGAGTCATAAATCATTCAGGATTTGACAAACCAACATTAATAAAATTGTTTTATAAAGTTGTAGTTCACTTGCCTGAGGTATTATGATGTAGTAAGAAGGAGTATATGAAATGTCTGTAGATCATGTGACTGTTCATCTCATAAACATCACCATCCAATAGACTCATATGTTCACTCAGCTCTGCCACTCTGGACACAACAGACAACAAGGATCAACACTGCCACCTGGCTGCAACACTGTATAAACATGTACCATTAAAGGTGCACTATGTGGTTCTGAGAGAGACATTTCAGAGAAGTGAAAAGCATTCTATTTTCATAACTGAATAATTAACTTTACTCTGAGGAGAATATGGTCCCTGGTAAAAATGTTTCAAGCTAGAAGGCTAACAGAAAATGACTGTTTACAATGGTAGGGCCTGTAATTCTGTGTACAAAATATATTTATTGTAGAAACTATCTCCTAGGCATACGTTTGGTTCACAGTTCCTCAATTATTGATTTAGAATAAATCATCTTTTGTAAACTTATTGCAGATGCAAACACTTTTATTGTCCTTAAAATGTTAAGTGATGCGTCGCGGCTACGTGGCGTAGTGGGCAAGGCGCTCGCCACGAAATGCTGGAGACGCTGGGCTCGTCAGTTCGAGCCCAGCGCTCCACATTTGCTTTCAGTTTAGCTGGTCGTCCGTACTAATACACATTGGCCGTATTAGGGGGTGGGAAACTGATGGGTGGGGATCGGGCGTTGTGGACAGCGACTCCTACAGGTCGGTTGGTGCGCCTGCACAGTAGAATCAGGAAGTGTCGGGGGCAGCGTGAGCCTCCCACGCGTTACTCCTCGCCACTGAGAGATCGAGCTGCGCAGGTGAAAAGATGCGACTGCTGTTACCTCAAGTACCGGAGGGGACTTGTGCTATGTATGACTTAGTCCACATTGCAGCCGGCTTGTGGGAGGCAAGAAACAGCGTCCGTGACAGGGGAGGGTTGAATTGGATAATACGAAATTGGGATGGGAGGAAAATATAGAAAAAATGGGAGAAAAAGTGGATCAAAAAAAAAAGTGTGATGATGCGTCTTCTTGGACAACTCTTACATGTGCTGGTATGATTGACAGCTGAGGTTTCTGCTGCTGAGACAGTGTAGGAACTCTCCTGATGCAGACGACAGGAAGCCACTCAGACGCCCAGAGAACCACTGACTGATGACATCACTGTCCCTCAGCTGCTCGTCGCTCAGCAGCGATACTCTCATCTCTCCAATCACATCCAGAATCTCAGACGCTGATGGAACAATTAGCTTGGGGGACTAGGAGAAGAAAATGAACAAATACTTTTGAGTTAGGAACAGTTAACTATTATTTTCTATATAGTGTAAATGAATGTTTGCAGTGGCAGGCCATACCATATTAGCAAGCATGTCCAGAGCTGGGTCCAGGACAGAGGACAGCTTGGTGAGCAGCACCTTCCACGTCTCTCTGGAGTAGCTGCTGTTGCCGGGCAGGTTACACCTCAGAAGAGACACCAGATGACTGGCTGTGACGTTGTTTGGCTTTAAAAAACGAGACAGAGTTTAGGCTAATCAATCATATCAATATGTGAAAGCACACATTCAGCTTCTATATTAGTATGTTTTTGGTAAAATGAGAAGGAGAAAAGCAGAAGATACTGTTTATATGAAAATGTACTATAGTAAAACTATAGTAGTCCTGTGTTTTTATTGTACGCACCAAATACAATAGTAGAATTGTAGTATTTCTATGATAAACCCACTCGAATACTACTGTGATACACCTTAACTTTCTCCAATACTCCTATATAGAAGATGCTATGGTGAATAAAGAATTTCTTTGATAAATTGATATTTTGTTTCTATGAAGAAAACACAGGAATACTATGAATCACTACAGTATCTATGTGGTAAATATATAGTGTGTATGAAAAAAACCACAGGAATACTATAGGTTTTTACTATAACTCATTTTCTTATGGCTGTGATGCTTACCTCTACACAAGCATATTCCTTTAGAGTGAAATTACATGGAACGTCGACTGAGGTTGATGTTTCCAAATAACGCTGTAGTTCATAGCTGTAAAAATTGTTGATGTCAACATTGTTGATGGTGTTGATCATAACAAATACTTTAATATAGTGATTAACATCGGAATCAAAACCAGGTATTGAGTAGCGATGGTAAAGAGTGGGTTACCTGTTGACTCCATCACAGACTCTAGTATCTGTCAAAATGCCACAAAACAGTATTGTTAACTAAAAGCAACACGAGTAGCATGATAGAAATGTAAATAGAAATGATAGGTTCCATTAAATAATCAGTCAAATCAAATCAAATCACATAAATTCAAATGCAATCAAATCAATCCAAGACAAAACTTACCATTGAAAGGTGTAATTGGGCACTGTAAAATATGAACCAACTATGATTAACTTTGGAATGAATGGTTATGAAATGAATGTGATCAATGGCAGATATGCTTACAGTAGTAGAATCCTGTACGGTAATTACATCTTACCATAGTAACATGTCTCCAGGAATCTATACAAAAAAGATAAAGTCAAACAGTATTATATACTGTGAATCAATCAGTATGCATTCATGGGTGTGTGTGTGCGTGAGTGTGTGTATGTGTGCAGTATTTGAACCTATCTACGTATGCATAATTTAATTGGTGGATTTAAATAAAGCATTACATTTGAGAGAAAGGGAGAGGGAGAGAGAAAGAGAAAGAGAGAGAGAGAGAGAGAGAGAAAGAGAGAGCGAGAAAGTGAGAGAGAGAGTGAGAGAGAGACAGAGAGAGCAAGCGAGCAAGTGAGAGAGCAAGAGTGAGAGAGAGGGAGAGAGTGAGAGCAAGAGAGAGAGAGAGAGAGAGAGAGAGAGAGAGAGAGAGAGAGAGAGAGAGAGAGAGAGAGAGAGAGAGAGAGAGAGAGAGAGAGAGAGAGAGAGAGAGAGAGAGAGAGAGAGAGAGAGAGAGAGAGAGAGAGAGAGAGAGAGAGAGAGAGAGAGAGAGAGAGAGAGAGAGAGAGAGAGATACTGACCTTCTGGAGCTGTCTGCATCAGGTCGTCTATAGTGGCCCAGATAACTGGTTCCATCTCTGGTGGTACTGACAGTATGGCCCGGTACAGTCGCTTAAAACTGACAAACAATGAAAACACAAATTATACCAATAACATGTACATCACAAAAACTGTTGACAAATTATTTCACTAAATATCAAATATGTGCTCAGCTTGTGTATTGTTGTGCAGTTTGTATGTAAATTATTGTGCAGTTACATGTTTAAACATTTAATATCAACTTACATGGATCTGTAGACTGTGTCTGAAGGACCTGGAGTAACCTTTAAAACAAAAGCTGACATTGATGACTGAGTTCAGGAAATCAACATGAATCTTTACAGGTAGATTAAAAAAACACAATGTACACTATTGTAATACCTTAGTGCAGCCTAGGGTTGTGCGATAATTATTTTATTGTTTTTAACCTTTATTCAAGCAGGTAAAGCTAATACATATTCTGGATATGTTGATCTATTGAACATCTACCTGCTTGTAGCAGCAGAGCGATAGAGGTAACTGTAATGATCCACTAGCTTTACCTCTTCAGCTTGCAGGACAAGATGCTGCAGGACCTCTGGAAGGTTCCTCTCCACTGGAGACTCAGTCAAGTAGTCAAACACTCTGTGGACGATGTCATCTTGACTCTCTTTAGTAGGAAGAGGCATCATCATTAGCTCTGCCTTCTGCTTTGAAGACAGGATCTCTAAAGACTCCAGCTGAACAGAGGGATGAGACCGGGGAGATGACTTGTTTTTTTATTGAACCTTTATCATGAAAGGAGTGTGTTGAATTTGCTGCACGTGCTCTTTTTCAGCAACTCAATGCTTCAAACTCACAACTAAACACATTGACACAACATCAATTGATTACAATATTTAACATCTTAATTTCTTTGACATCTTTCAATATTTTCCGGAAATTACCAGTAGAAAGGTCATAAATGTACTGTTGAATTCAAACAAATACTTTAACATTTTAAATCCTTGATATCTGTACACTTACTCCAGAGAAGTAGGGATTGAGGTCATAGAAGTCTTTGACAGAAGCAAATGTGGAGAAGAAACCAGTGTTTTTAATCAGCCAGTCTGTACTGTTGTTAGCTGAGGAGATGCACTGAGGGTCTGCAAGGAAAGAGAAAACATTTAGCTCTTCTTTCATGGGCAAATATATTATTTGATTAGGATTCAAATATTTGACTTGCTTGAAATCTGCATGATGTACCTTGCCATACACTTGTACAGACTCCAATAGGCATTCTATTATTTTCTAATATTTGAAACATTTGATGGCTATTATTATATAAGTCTGGGTCATTCAGGATTTGACAAACCAACAATAATACAATTGTTTTATAAAGTTGTAGTTAACTTGCCTGAGGTATTATGATGTAGTAAGAAGGAGTAGATGAAATGTCTGTAGATCATGTGACTGTTCATCTCATAAACATCACCATCCAATAGACTCATATGTTCACTCAGCTCTGCCACTCTGGACACAACAGACAACAAGGATCAACACTGCCACCTGGCTGCAACACTGTATATAAACATGTACCATTAAAGGTGCACTATGTAGTTCTGAGAGGAAGTGGGGAAAGCTGGGTTAGTGTCGTTTTATGAAATTTCAACGTCCATCGAAAGCCCTGGGTCCTCTTTCTTAGGACTACAACGATTTCATGACGGCGTCATTTCCTCACGTCTAATTCATCCGTTTTCCGATGCAATGCGCCGAGATATTTATATACTCATATTTCGCTAATAACACTTAAAATCATTGGTAAATTAACTTTGACTGCTGTTTTGATAGGGTTAGGGTCTTTACTCTTGGCTACATTTGAAAAAGAAACACAACATTAATTAATACGGACTGTATTGATCTATTTATGACATGAAATTAATCTTGGTCCGATATCGGACCGATCGGGCTTAATGGGTTAATTACAAACTACATATTTCCCTAGAAATTTAGCATTTTCCTGATTTCAGCTCAACAAATTGATTTCTATCCTCTCCTTAAAAACACACCCCTGGGCATGTGAGGTTTTGTCAGCCCTGTCAGTGGTCACAAAATCAAACACACCCACACTTTAATCTTTGTCACATCAGTTGTTGCTTTGTGTAACTAACTGATTCCAGACTCAAATCTTCCACTACATAGTGTGGGTGTACAGTAGCTGAACTACTAAGTAGTGTCTGTATGACAAATAAACGTTTACTAGTTAAAAAAAAAATTAACGTCTGTGTGTGAAGTAGCGAGTAGTTTGATAAACTAACAGTTTTAGAGCAGTTTCCCCAATACTACCAACTCACAGGGCTTGGTAAACAGGGCAGGTGAAGTTCTTGGCGCTGAGGCAGGAGAGGAGGCTTGTGGGTACTGCAGGCAGAAGAGGCAGCAGCTTGATCCGGAACCACAGTCTGATGAAGGCCGGGTCCTCCAGGTTCTCCTTGGTCAGAGATGGAGAGTCCACCTGGGCAAACACCTCTCTGAAGTAGGAGGCCACGTCACTGAAGTTCTGGGAGGAGAGATTATGGAGCATTTGGTTTTGGTTGAAGTACTGTTACAACATAATGTTGCCGCGTTCCTTTAAGAAATCTAACACCTGAACAATATATGTTTGTTATGTGTCCATACATATTGTTCTGAATGCTGCCAAGTAACTTCCTATCCCCACCGCCTATCACACAGTCACCCGGCCTATAGGTTGTATTTAACTCACCTCCGTGAAGAACTCCCCGACCAATAAGTTGAGCCGTCTCATCAGCTCCACAACCGTTCTCATGATGGTTTCCTGCGACATCGTCAGGTTGCTACTGGCACCGCAGTGCAGCACTCGAGCGATGTTCTCCACAGTATTGGTCACCTTAAAAGTACAGCACGGAACATAACAGAATGAAAAAGAGAGCGGATGAAAGGAAAGATTAGAGACACGCGGAGCCAAATGAAAACGGAGAAATCCAAAAAGATGGAGATACCGGTAGTAGTAGTAGTACGGTTCAGTGGCCTATCTATTAAAGATAGGAACAGCCTACAGTATATTGTGAAAGTGTGCTCCAAAATAATTGGAGTAAAACAGAGAGACCTATGTTCTCTCTGGACGGACCAGGTGGTCAAGAAGGGGACGAGCATCACAAATCAACCTCTCCACGCTCTGTCTCAGCGGTTTTCACTGTTGCCTTCTGGCCGCCGTTATGACGTTCCACCAAGTAGGACCAACCGTTACGCCAAATATTTTGTACCCTCGGCTATCAGACTTTTAAACACAGACGGTAGTCATTTTAAGTACGGTAGCCTTTTACACTTAGTCGTCTGTTTTTCCTTTTACTTTTACTGGATCGTGTATCGCATGGAATGTTGTTGTTGCCGTGCTGTCATTGAGATGTTTTTTGTTTTGTTGTTTGTTGTTTTTGTTACTCGTGGAGCTACAAATATGAATTGGCCCACGCGGGATCAATAAAGTTGTCTGAATCTGACGTACGGTAGTGAAAATGCTTTGCACATCATAGAATATGATAAAGAGTTATTTATTAAGTGAAAGCTTCTCGTAACTCACCCCACATGATATCTCATTCACAGTGATGCTACAGTTGTCCTGAGGTGCAGTGGTGTCATTGGTCAAGCCTTGGTCCAAGTAGCTGCACAGACACCAAATGAACATAAGCTGTATATTCATATAAATCTGACTCCAAATCATAGTGCTGGTGGGTGGGAGGGTGGAGGTGGACATGTTTTCCTTGCAGTGGCTGTAAAACACACAGTGCCTCGATCTTTGACTCACAACACTTGGTGGAAGGCAGCCTTGATGCCGCCAGGAATCTGGGTGTGGTCGCGGGGTAAGAACCTCCGTAACAGAGGCATCACCACCTGGTGGTACCAGTCCTCCACGTCGGTCACAACAAAGTCTACGGTCTGGGGAGGCCTGTAGAGGTTAGCCAGCTCAGCCAGAGTCCAGTTGAACAGGGCCTGGGTCAGAATGGCGCCGGTCAACTCCGACACATTCCTCTGGAGAGGGAAGGGAGTCACAAGGCCAATCATTTATCATTTATTAGCTGCGACCAGCAGCTCCATAGGTCACTCTGTTGGTCGGTTGGTCCATAAAATCCGCCACCCTCTAGCGGCCACAGTTTTCACCCTTGGAGGTTGAAAATGTGCATGGAGGTGAAGTGTGAGTGTGTGCGTGTGCATGTGCGTGTGTAGGTGTGTGTGTGTGTAGGTGTGTGTGTGTGTGTGTGTGTGTGTGTGTGTGTGTGTGTGTGTGTGTGTATGTGTGTGTGTGTGTGTGTGTGTGTGTGTGTGTGTGTGTGTGTGTGTGTGTGTGTGTGTGTGTGTGTGTGTGTGTGTGTGTGTGTGTGTGTGTGTGTGTGTGTGTGTGTGTGTGTGTGTGTGTGTACCTGGTGTGTGAGGGACACAAACTCTCTGACGAACGTCCCAACAGGTCTGAAGGCTCCCATTAACCCAATCATCACCTGTAATTGTTGTACACCACTATTAGTGCTGATTCACTTTCAGTTCATTCAATTCAATTTATAACGAGAAATTGGCTCATTGGTTCAAGTTCAAGTTTCTTTATTAGTTGTCATACAAAAATACAGAATACTTTTATATGAAATGCTTCTTACTGTTTTGCTCCTGAGAGTGTGCTAGATAAAAATAGATAAGTATTTAAGATTTAAGATAAGATGGTTTAATGGCTAATGATACTATAGGTGCTGCGTGACATGAAAAGGTAAATAAAAAGTTAAATAAAAATAAATGTTGTCGTGAACATTTTAATTAAATAAAGAAATTCCCTATCCATAGTCGCCGTGGGAAGAGATAAAATAAAAAATAAAATCTGTGCACGGAGACCAGCAACAATTTTTTCTAACAGAAACCCATTGGGGGGTGCGTCAGCTAGGTCGGGAGGTGACAGGGGGTGCACGGCCAAAAAGGTTTGGGTACTGCTGCTGTAGAGCATTTGCTCTCAGTTACAATACTGCATTAGTACAATTTCTATTTTTACTTAAATAACGTATTTGGGTACCCTCCCACCACTGGTTGGACAGGATAACAAAACGTTTTTCAATATTTGAATTTTGAAGAAAATCCACTTCTTGAATGTATCTATTCTAATTATTCCAGCCCTAGTGTGAGTGTGTTACACCTGTAGAGACAGTATGCACGTATTGGCATTAAACAGACTGCTGTTTAATGCCGTTTCTGTATGTTTTTTACTTTTGAAAAAAAAAAGCATTTCTTGAAATCTTATTTTTATTAAAACAAGTGAAAGAAATCTGCCAGTGCGATGAAATAGTTAACTTGTTTTAATACAAATATCTTCAGACAATATCCTCTTCTTAAAGGACGATTCCACTTTTTTTGGAAATTAGCTTATTTAACATCTTCCCTGGAGTTAGACAAGAAGATGCATACCTTTTTTGTCTCTGTGCGTGCATTTTAGCTTTGGGAATAGACGCTCCGTTAGCATAGCTTAGCTTCATCACTGGAAGTGGGGGAGGACAGTAGCCTTACAGTGCCTTACAGTGTATTGCAAGGTCTGACATTGACCAAACTTGATATGCATGACCTTGGTGGGCTCTAGGTCAACTCCTGAAAAGGGGGTCAATGTCAGACCTTGCAATCAAAAGTTAGGGGGCGCACTGAAATTATGGCAAGGGTTATTAGCCCCCTAACTTTGATTGCAAAGTCTGACATTGACCCCCTTTTCAGGAGTTGACCTAGAGCCCACCAAGGTCATGCATATCAAGTTTGGTCAATGTCAGACCTTGCAATACACTGTAAGGCACTGTAAGGCTACTGTCCTCCCCCACTTCCAGTGATGAAGCTAAGCTATGCTAACGGAGCGTCTATTCCCAAAGCTAAAATGCACGCACAGAGACAAAAAAGGTATGCATCTTCTTGTCTAACTCCAGGGAAGATGTTAAATAAGCTAATTTCCAAAAAAAGTGGAGTCGTCCTTTAAAAGGAATCTTCTTATAAGACAATTCCACTTGTTTCAAAATGTGTCTCAATTTGAGATAATAATATGACTTGTTTTACAATATAGTCCTAGAAAATAAGGGAAATGAACCCTTGTACTGAAGAACCATATAACCACATGATATGCCCATGACAGCCCATGTATTATTTGCAGTTGTGAAGTTAATCTAAATCACTTGGAGCATGAATGTGATATATCACAAGAAACTACTCAACCTTGAGTGTCTTTAACTATAAGTGAACACAACATTCATTTACACAAACATAAGATAATAAAGTTTGAAAACATTGTTCCTCTGAAAACAGAGTTATGTGGTTCTTCGTCTGAGGTTCTCAAATTATTCTATCCCTTCTCCAAATTTGTTCGCCTGTTTCAAGATCTTTTTATTTCAAGACAAGAGGAAATTACTTGTTAATAGGGATGGGAACCGGTTCCTAATTGTCCGATTCATGGAATCGCATGCCTCTGTGACTATCGATTCCTCTTATCGATGCCATGTTTTTCCCGACAGTTGCGCATTTGAAAACAATAACGTTAGCGCCACGCATGCAGCCATAGCAGACTATTTGATTCCTTGACTAGTAAAACCTAAAGGGCTCGAAATTGCGACCGTGTGCAGTGAAAACCCCAATGCTTTGCATCCTAGTCATTCATTTACGTGGTAAACTAACGTTAGCCGCTGCATACGCTAGCTAAATAGCCATGCTCATGACAGAGACAGAGACAGAAAACAGAAATGGTGGGGGCTAGCGGGGCTCGGGGGAGGTAGCCGTCTATCTCTCCCTCCCTCTCTCTAACGTAGCAACAACAAAAAAAAGGAGCCCTTTCTGTGTGTGTGTGTGTGTGCGCGCGCTGGTCTTCTGAAAGACCAGAGGCGGTAGAAGCCTCGGAATTTCGGTAGGTGAATTGCTTTCCTAGATGTTGCTTATGTGTCAGTTATGTTTGTACTTTTAACCTGTTAAGCTGTAGCCCTATTTTCAGAAATGTCACCTAAAGGTATTTGCATGTTCTTGGTATCTAGGAACATCTAGGGACCTGGGGGTATGTATTTCCAGTGTCATAAATATTGTGTCTGTTACTAGGCTTGAGTAAATAACTAAATTGTAATGAAAAAAAGGAGAATAGAAATTATGAATTATTTTTGCATCTGTGCCGGTGAATAACACCATGAAAACATTGAGGTTCTTTTGACTTCGCTCATTGAGCTCATTCACCACCTTCTTGAGATCAAGTGTAAAAAAGATCTAAGCAAATGAATAAAGGGAAGATCATTAAACAGAAGGATTTGTAGATACAGTACTAAATGATAATCCATTTTAATTATAAATTCATATTTGACCTTGAACTTGACCTTGACCTTATTATGGCCAAATCATACATCTATGGATAGGGAAAAGGCTCCTCTTTCCAATGGCAGGGTTAAATCTGGATTTAGTCATTTCCTTGCGGTTTTACGATAACATATATATAATTAACATTTTTCCAATAAATCGTATAAAACATCGGTAAAATGAAAATATACACTTTGACTGCTGTTTTGATAGGGTTATGGTCTTTACTCTTGGCAAAACAAAAAACAAAAAAAACAAAACATTAAAACCTCTTAACACTTTAACTGCCACACACGAGATATCTCGGGTTTATTTTTACGTGGTTGAAAGCCACTCACGAGATTTCTCGGAATTTTTTTATTTTAATTTTTTTAGCGATCTGAAATCATATTGCATCACGCGAGCCTACCTGAGTATACACGAGCTCCGCCGGAGAGCATATGTGGAAAAAAGCGCCCCCTATCGTTTTTCAGATGACATAAGGGATTTTGGAATGGACTCAATGAAAATGGATGGGGAAAAAAATCCGGTACTCCACATTTTCCAGTCCACTGATCCAGCCGGGGTTACCACAGTTCATTCTGGAGCGTCTGAGCCCCGCTGATCATGGAGTTCTACTGTATCGCGTTGGATCCATACACTTATCGATTTTTTCGAATGGTGATCAGGAATTGGAATATACCAGTTGGATACCATCTGATGTCAGGTAAGGACTCTATGTTATCAGTGTTAGGATAATCAGACTAATTTTGATGAAGTTATAAGCTGTTTTGTGAAATGTCCTCTTTCGGTTTCACTGTAAAAGTCCGAGAGGAAATCAACGGGGCGATTATCCGTGCGCGGCCCGAATGTGCTTGCATGCACGTATAATATTGATCATCTAGCGTTTATTTGAAAACGATTCATAAAAAGGCAGACGAATATCAACGTTGTGGAATATTCCAGTAAAAGACGATTTTCATAGAATGCTCCAGAATGGGCTGTTTTTTATCTGAAAACGGGTGCTTTTCTAAATGCTCTGAAACTGAAATGACGCGATAAAAAAACAATGTGCCTTGACAGCACTGACTGGAAAATAGTCTTTGATAATGCGATGGGCAGATTAGACACATAGCCATAATTTAAAACATAGATTAGGCGATATTAACGTTAACATTGGCGCCGATGGTGGCATTCAGGGGGTAAAAAGGAAAACCCGGCGTGGCGCTCAAAGTGTTAACATCCAAGGGCCCACATGTGGGCCCTCATGAAGACGATTCGCGATGCCACTTTACCGACCTCTAGCAACTCGGGTGTGCATTTCTTTTAATACAATATATAGATATAATTAAAGCCCTATAAAGATAAAGAAAAGCAGGGTCCCCTTATAAGGTTATTGATAACGAATTCTCTTTTGCAACAACGACCTGTTGAATGCAACTACAGTTCAATAGATTAAATTAGTTTAAGAGAATCTCAAATACATTATTATATTTAAGTGTTAAATTTTTTTTACAGTTTTTGTATTTTTCTGACATGGGGGCTCAACAATAAATGATAAATGACAATCAGAAATGTCAAGTTGCATGTTGTTATTCTAACCAGCTTAGTTCTGTTGCATTTCCAATTTATTTATTTAAATTATAAATTGATCAAGAATCGATTTGATAAGCAGAATCGATAATGGAATCGTATTGATAAAATCTTATCAATTCCCATCCCTACTTGTTAAATTAGATTTTTTTGCAGTGCTCTTTATTCATGAGAGGTGTCCATTATTCTCCAGCAGGGCTCTACAGTGGGAGCATTTCACTCGCATTTGCCCCTAAAAATAGATTTGTGGGAACTGGAAAAATAATTTAGGAGCACTGTGTGCGAGTAATAGTTTTGCGTAGTGGGTGTGTCAACGCGCAATTGTCATTTCATATTAGACAGAGCAGCGCGGCCCTTCAATTTTAGAAGCTATGACATCTATCATGTCGCGAGTCACACTGTCTCTATGTGCAACGAAAACTTCGCGAGCAACGGGTCCAATGGTCTAACAATGCTTTACATCCTCGCCATTCCTGTATACCCACGTCGCTCTAAAAAACCTTAACTAATGTTAGCTGCTAACTCTAACTAAGCTAACCTGCTAACGCTAACTACTGTAAGCTATCACTGGGAACGCTCAGAGGCATCCAATAGTGAGGGAAGGGGGGGCTTCTCTCTCTCTCTCTCTCTCTCTCTCTCTCTCTCTCTCTCTCTAACCTATTTCATTCAAAAGGAATGAATACCTCATAATGAATAGCTATAGTGTATAGCTCAGCAGCTGTAACAGAATAATTTGATTATTTACGTTGCAATAGCGTTTAAATTATAATGAATTCAAGAATTGTATAAAGAATTGTCCATGTTCTGTCATCTAATAATATTTTCCATTACCTGTAAATGTTGGTATCGTGACAACACTACAACATACAAAAGCAACTTGACAACCGATAGCCTTTGCGTCTAGTAGGCATGGGCCAATATGTGATTTTGGTGGTATGTGCTATTGCACAGATGTGTGTCCCTTAGTATGCACATGCACGCACAGTATAATATGCATGTAATAAATAGTTTGTTAATAAACTCTGTGTTACTTGAAACATTTTCACTGTGCTCCTACATTTCTTTGTGCTCCTAAATTTATTTTCAATTTTTTTTCATTTAGGAGCACATGTGTTCCTTGGGAAAAAGGTTAGCGTAGAGCCCTGTCCAGGTACTGACAGGCAGCACTGGTACGACTACAACTGTTGCGATCCCTCTCACTAGATAATATACTGTAGACTAGAGGCTGGCTTACACATGTTGAACCTGTTGATCAAATACTGTGACATCTTGCTTGAACTGGGTTGAATTACTGAACTGGATTGCTTGGAATGCTCAGTAGGCCATACGTGGCTGGATTTTTGTGATTGGATGACTGATTATTTGGATGACAGGTGGTTTGGGATTTAATAGACCTCAAACTTCTTTGAGATGTACGTTTTTGTAAAAGACGGTTGACCTGGGTCGGCAGTGATATTCTATGGGTGTTCTATTATTGTACAACAATACAGACTGTTATATAGTCCACCCCACCTCTCTTAAACTGGGGTTTGTCACGGAGGGCTGGTTAGTCCTGACATCTCCGGTCATCATGCTCTGGAACACCAGGCTGAGGGTCCCGTTGTCCAGACCTGCAACCTCAGGCTTCAGTAGCATCTCAGCCTTCTGCTCCTGAGACAACAGGTGAAGAACCTCCAACTGTGGGGTGGAGGCAGGGGGGGGTGTAGTAGACACAAGAAGTTGAGGGACAGGTGATAAGTGCTGCATCAGATTGGATTCATGCAGTGTAGTAGCTGAGACTGAACTGCTGAGAGGAGCTGGGTAAACTGTAACTCCACCTATCATTATGTCAATAGTAATTAATTAGGCAGGTGGGTAAACGCTATACAACCCAGAAAAAGAGGTGGGTATTACGTATAAACCCTCGACCACACTACTTATGAGGAGGAAAGGAAAGTCTGTATTTGCCATATACATTGGACACATACCAGGAAGGTAGTCTGTGCATTTAACCCATCCTACTGTAACTATTCAGGAGCAGTGGACAGCCGCAGTACAGCACCCATGGGGACCAACTCCAGTTCTAATGCCAGTGCCTTGGCAGGAGCATGAAGCTACTTTAACATGCCATGCATGTTTTCTATGGTGTAGGGGGGGAATCAGAGTACCCAGAGGAAACCCACACGAATACAAGTACATGCAAAGTCCACACAAAAAAGACCTCCCGCCGAGGTTCGAACCCAGGACTTCTTGCTGTGAGGTTAATACTTAAAGTTCAGAGGAGACAAGTAGATTAGATGAAGATCTGGTGGGTTTGTCAGCAGCAGTGCAATCCAAACTCACCCCACTGAACACCATGTTGAGGGCTGTGAAGTCTTGCATTCGGGCCAGAGCTTTGAAGGCACCAAAGTTCTTCATCAGCCAGTCCTCACTGCTCTCCTCTGGCCTCACACAGCCTGGATGGAGAATATATCACACACACATTTATGTTTATGTGAAATAAGGGGACATTACATAGACTTACATTCATTTTGTAAGTCTAACCTTAACCTAGCCTGATCTTTCTCATAAACTTGCCCACACACGCACACACGTTTTTTGCATTTCATGAACCCTCAGCTGACCCTCTGATGTTCAGTGCTTACCTCCTTTGGAATTCCAAAACACTGATGCAGTGATTTTTGAATATTTTTTTGCATGTACCACCGTTGTTCAGTATACCTGCTACTTCCTCTCCAGACAGGAATGGGTACATGAAGAGAGTGTAGATCCAACGCTGTTGGTCTGAACTCATCTCTGGGAACTGGAGACTCAACTCCTTCACCCTGCAGGGGGAGAGAGAGGGATTTTTAAATCAGCAAATAATATAGAATATTTTCTAAAAGAATATGGAATTGTTTACCCCTGGAGATTTGAAAACCTATTCACTAGAATATTTTCTTGTTTTTGTTCCCTGCCCACCATTCATACTCACAGATTGATTACTTTCTAATAGATCGAAAACTCCTGCTCCACAAGTCACAGGAAAATATGTAATTTTGAACCATGCCCCACATCTAATACAGTTAGCATTTAAATACAAATGTACAGCTGCCTCCTAGTGATTTAATAGCTTATTGCTGACAGACAGGGCTTTCGTTGAGTTCATTTCAGCCCATTTACAGTAGTAGTAATAATAATAATACATCTATTTTATATAGCACTTTTCCAGATGCTCAAAGACGCTTTACATGGGTAGAAGAAACAAAACTATGGCAAAACAAAAAACAGAACAAAAATAAAATACATGACAAAATAAAATAAAACCGACAGAATTAGAGGTCAAAAGCAAGATTGAAAAGGTGGGTTTTGAGGGGTGATTTAAAAGATGTCAGGGTGTTTGCATCACGGATATGGCTGGGGAGGGCATTCCAGAGGGAGGGGGCAGCAGCAGCAAAGGCCCTGTCGCCCCAGGTCCGGAGCCTGGTCGTGGGAGGTGTTAGGAGGTTGGCATCAGCAGACCTAAAGGCCTCTGCATGCTACAGAAACTTCAAAGCAACTGCAACACAACATCGACAAAGCAACGGTGTTTTAGACACTCTGCCTTTATGCTTCTGCAACATCGACGCGCAAAGTTAGTTTAGGTTCGTGTTAACTTTAGATAATGTACAAAATAAACGTATTTCCGGTGATTTTAGACGTCGCTCTTTTATTTTGAAAACCCCCGACCGGAAGTGTTATAGTGTCTGTTGCTAGCAGCTTAACTTTCTGTGCTTTTCGAGCTAACATTACCGTAACATCATTAGTTTCCAATGGAGAGGACCTCGGCTCACATGCAGCTCAAACTACCGATTGGAATAAATTAATTGATTGATGTTTAACTTGTCCCTGTGTGTGTCCAGTCATTTCGACTAGCAAACGTTGTATTTAACGTTACCTCAGGACGGATACCATTGTATTTACTTGGTTAGCTATGTAGCTAATGTGGATAGCATTTTGAATAGACCCAATGCTAGCTGGCTGGCTACAGCTTTATTTACTAAATTATGGAGGCTTTTTAATCGTCAAGGTAAGAGAGGATTTGTCATGATCAACTGAAGGCGTATGCTATGGAACAATATGTGCTTGGGTTTTCAGAAAAAGGCGAGCTATGTGACGCTAATTATTTAGCGTCAACGCTGGAAACAACAATGGAGGATGATATTCTCTGCGGGACTAATATTATTCTATGACAGCCCCGCCCCCATTCGCTAACCAACCAATCACTGCTACGCAATATCAACGCAACGGTTGTTTAGGTTAGATTTGAGGGACATGTACGCAACGTCCAAGCAACACAGTCTACAAGACCCTCTAAAACAACCGCGCTGAAATCGCGCCGATGTTGTGTTGCAGTTGCTCTGAAGTTTCTGTAGCATGCAGAGGCCTTAAGGCGACGGGTAAGCGTGTGACGGTGGAGGAGTAGAACAATTTATGGCTCCAAAAAATTTGGAAGTATCTAAAGGAACACTTTGGGAAGCTCTTAAGACTTATATCTGCGGGCAAATAATCCCTTATACTAAGTCTGCCCAATGCTTACATATTCAACATTTGTTGGAAAACAAAAAATTGGTACGTTTAGACTTATATATGTTAAAGATTCTGTTGTTTTAGAATAACTCATGGAAAATATAGAATAACTCATGGGAGAGAGAGTGACATGAACAGTCTGGTAGGTGGAGCAACTAATAAAGGAAAGGAAATAGAAGCTCAAACAGGCGTACACAGTCTGGTAGGTGGAGCAGCTGAAGTTCTTGGTGCTGAGGCAGGTCAAGAAGTGTCTGGAGATGGAGCTCAGCAGGGGTCTGATTTTGACCTCCAGCCACATCTGGACCAGGGCCTGGTTCTGGAAGGCCTCGGCTCCAGGGTTGAACTCCACTCCTGTATCTAGCTCCAGGACCGGTACCCCGTTCACGCTGGATCTCTGTGAGGAGGAGGGGTGGGGTGATACATGGTCAGGAGGAATGTCTTTAAACACGGTCAGGAGGAATGTCTTTTGTTTCTCAAAGGATGTCTGTTTAACATCAACAGGATTCCTCAATGACACCAAGGGGCAATGCTAGCTGCCAACCCTGTTGGACGAGTCAATGGTCGCTATGTGCTAAACAAAGGTTGTTTTGGGTTGATAGATGAGAAATATAACAACAACAACAACAACAACAACAACAACAACAACAACAACAACAACAACAACAACAACAACAACATTTTTATCACTGGGTGGGGCTGGGTGGCGCAGCGGAGATTGCGCTCGTCACCAATGCGAGAGACTCCGGTGTCGAATCCAGGTGTCAGCATTGCCTCCGGCTTGGACCAGCCGTCATACTAACTCGTTTGGCTGAGTTAGCAGGAGGGAAGTTGATGGGTGCTAATCTGGCGTTGTGGACAGCGACTCCTACAGGTCAGGTCTGGGCGCCTGCACAGCAAAAGACAGGAAGTGGTGAAGGCAGCGTGACCTCCCACGCCGTACACTTCACCAATGAGAGTCCACGCTGTCAGGTGAAAAGAGAGCCGCTGGCTGTCTCCGCATGTGTCGGAGGAAGCATGTGGTAGACCTCAGGGCTCCCTAGACTGACCAGTAGGGGGCACATGTGCACAACGACCAGGTAGGGGAGGGGGGGAATTGGCATAACGACTAAAAGTGGGATGGGAGGAAAAAGCACAGAAAATCAGGCGGAGAAAAAGAGGATTAAAAAAAAATTGTTATCACTGGATCCCGGAAAAAGTAGCAGGGGAACAGTAATATCATGCATCACCTACTCTACCACTGCACAAAAAGCCATTTTCTTTCTAAAGTGGTTATCCGTAGGTTACAGGCATCCATGTTGGAAGAAAGAGTACTACACCAACAGTCTGTGCATTGTAGCCTTCACTGTAGCTGTTAAAGAGGGTAGGGCCTCTCAGGAATGGTTCATTGAGTATGGGGACAATAATAGAATAATTCTGGTTAGATAATAATAATAATAATAATAATAATAACTTTATTTGTATAGCACTTTTCATACAGAGGTTGCAGTTCAAAGTGCTTCACAACAGTAAAAAATACAGGCATAAGCGAGCATAAAAAGATAGACGGGTAGAATCACAGTGTTTCACATTAGGATCTAGCATCCCAATAGGCTCTCCGCTTACAGTTTTCAGTAACACAAATAGTAAAAATAGTTTAAAATGATTCAGTTTAAAAATAGTCAAAAAATTATAAAATAGAACGGACATAAAAAATACAGGCATGAGCGAGCATAGCAAGATATGGCAAATCACAGTGTTTCACATTAGGATCTAGCATCCTAATAGGCTCTCTATTCAGTAATACTCCTGTAGTTCATGAACAAATAATCACAGTGTTTCACATTTGGATCTAGCAAATAATAAGAATAAAATGATTCAGTTTAAAAATAGTCATAAATAATCCTGTATGCATCGTTGTTTAGTGTGTATGTGTGTTTATTGTGTTGTGTGTGTGTGTGTGTGGTTGTACTTCAGCTACTACTACTCTACAACTACCACTCCAGGACACAGTTAACCTAGATCAACGCTACTCTACAACTACCACTCCAGGACACAGTTAACCTAGATCTACTACTACTACAGCTACTACTACTCTACAACTACTACTCCAGGACACAGTTAACCTAGATCTACTACTACTCTACAACTACTACTCCAGGACACAGTTAACCTAGATCTACCAGGACACAGTTAACCTAGATCTACAACTACAACGCTACAACTACTACTACTCTACTCCAGGACACAGTTAACCTAGATCTACTCTACAACTACCACTCCAGGACACAGTTAACCTAGATCTACCCCAGGACACAGTTAACCTAGATCTACCAGGACACAGTTAACCTAGATCTACAACTACAACGCTACTACAACTCGGTGTGTGTGTGTCTGTGTGCGACTGTGTGTGTGTGTGTGTGTGTGTGCGTGTATGTCGGTGTGTGTGTCTGTGTGTGTGTGTGTGTGTGTATGTGTGTATGTCGGTGTGTGTGTGTGTTTGTGTGTGATTGTGTGTGTGTGTGACTGTGTGTGTGTGACTGTGTGTGTGTGCGTCACAACCCGCAGTGTTTCACATTTGGATCTAGCAATAAATAAGAATAGTTTAAAATGATTCAGTTTAAAAATAGTCATCAGTAAGAAGTAAAAAGTGCAATAACCGACACATGAATTTGATAGGCAGTGTAAAATAGTAGGCAGGGTAAGAATAAATACAAGTTGTGTCAGGATATCCCTGATGTTTCCTCTTGCCACTAGGTGGTAGCAGATATCTATCAGTGAAATGCCTGAGCAAAGAGATAGGTTTTAAGCTGTCTTTTAAAGATGTCTAGCGAGTTGGCTTCCCTGATGTTTTGGGGTAGTTTGTTCCATAGTTTTGGGGCATAGTTGATAAAGGCTGCATTACCGATCCTCTTTTGACTGCTTCTGGGAGCCTCTAGTAGTCCAGCAGCTGATGATCGCAGTGTTCTTGCTGGTGTGTAATTTATTAGAGTGTTGGCGATGTAGCTAGGTCCCTGTCCATTTAGAGCTTTGTATGTAAGGAGAAGGACCTTAAAGTCAATTCTAAATGTTACAGGAAGCCAGTGTAAAGCGGCTAGGACTGGACTAATGTGCTCTCTCCTTTTGGTTCTAGTTAGCAGTCGGGCTGCAGAGTTTTGGATTAGCTGAAGCCTCTCTGTGGTTTTCTTAGGGAGACCTGTGAAAAGTGCATTACAGTAGTCTAACCGGCTAGATATGAATGCATGAATTAGCTTCTCAGCATCGTTCTGATTAATAAATGGTCGTACTTTTGCTATATTTCTGAGATGGAAGAACGATGTTTTCGTCACTTTGCTAATATGAGAATTGAAGTTCAGTTCTGAATCTATGATAACCCCAAGACTAGTGACCTCAGATTTGATCCAAGGGGTTAGTCCCCCCAGGTTCTTTATTAATGTTTCTTTTTTCGTTTTGGAGCCGATAATTAGAATTTCAGTTTTGTTCTCGTTTAGTTTCAGGAAGTTCTTACTCATCCATTTATTTATTGACAGTAAGCAGTCTGTAATGGAGCTAATCGCTGTATCATTTGGTTCAGCAGATATGTACAGTTGTGTATCATCCGCATAGCTATGGAAATCTACATTATGTTCTCTGATGATATCACCCAGCGGTAACATGTAAAGGGAGAAGAGTAAAGGACCTAAGCAACTCCCTTGTGCAACTCCATAGTTGTTGTCGTATATATCAGACATGTGATCTCCTAGTTTAACATAGAATTTCCTCCCTCTGATGTATGTTTTAAACCAGCCCAGCACATGGTCTGAGAAACCGACATGGTTTTCAAGACGATCGATTAGAATATCGTGATCGATTGTATCAAATGCTGCACTGAGATCCAACAGGATAAGGATGGAGATCTTATTCTCGTCAGAGTTTAGTCTGAGGGGACCAGGGGAGAATATTCTGAATCCACATGCGTGTGGTTCTGTAATAGTAAGCAAGAGATAAAGTCACAAGTCTATGGCTGAATGTACTCCTCATCCTGGGAGGGGTTTTCCAGTATAGAGTCCAGCCTTTTCCTCATCCTCCTCTCTGCCACCACTCTAGTTTGACCAGTTCGACTCCCACTAAGGAGCTACAGCCTTCCTCACCAGCTTGTTCAGAAGGTAAATATCCTTAAATACGTAATAAATAAAGCATAACACACTTTCATTAACCGTATAATAACTAGCAGATTAACTGCAGGATTTACAGTGCTAAATAACAGTGCTACTAACATAGAAGTGTGGGCCAACTTGGCTCTATTGAGCTTTTGTCAAAAATCAAACAAACATCGACAACAAATCTACCACATTGCATTCAGTAACATTATGGTGTGGTGAACTATATTACACTATGATATTAGGGGAATTATGTCGAAATTATATCAAATGAGCCACTTAGGCACTTAATTGAGGCTAAACATCAAAGCAATTTGACCACGACTGACGGCCATCGTTGTTCATTTTCAGTCGAAATATATACAGCAAAGGCGGCCTAGATTCTATATTATACAACGGAGTGGCAGGAATAGGTAGCCAAATATCAAATAACATTGAGAGAGAAACTTACTTTTCTGTATTTACGCACAGAAATAGGAACATTTCACGAGTGAATACGTTAGTTAGTGTGTCCCCTTCAAGTGCGCGAGCCAAAGTGTCCATGACGTCACTGCCTGGTAACACTGATTGATTGATTAAAAACTTTATTAACAGATTGCAGAATGGGTACAATACAGTACTACAGCTCAATACACACAATTGTTAAGGGGATGCAGACCAGAGAAAGACTTTCGTCTCTTTTACATCAGGGTCCCCCATTTTCAATTCATTATAACATACGTATGACATACATGACATACAGATAGACAGTACTGCTACATCTATACATTTATGACATACCAGATCTACAAATATACAGTACTGTTTGTGATACAAAAATAGTCTAAAACGAGAGTACAGTATATTTGAGGGGGAAGAAACTGTACATTGGAGGAGGTTGGGTAGGTGGGGTGGGGGGGGGGTTGGTAGGGTAAGCGGGTGGGGTGGCGGGGGAAACTGTACATTGGAGGTGGTTGGGTGGGTGAGGGGGGAAGAAAAGAAGAAGAAGGGAAAAAAGTAAGTAGTGTTGCATTGTGTGCAGCACTGTGACAATAGACATGAGGCAATTACAAGTCATTTGGCTGTCACAGAGACCGACAAAGAGCCTACAGCACAGATCAACAGCCAACATTCCTTCCTTTATTTTATATTCTATTCTACAACTTTCCTTTGTTGTTGACATTTAAACCTTACAGTAGAGTACCAATGTGCACACCCAACCTGTCTCATGCCAGGTGTATAATACAGGCCAAATGTGAAGAAGACAAAATACTATTCTCACACTGGATTACAGCTCCCAATACTGTAATAGGCAAAAAAAAAAAAAAAAAAAGCATTCATCAGGCAAATGTGAACTGTACCATGAAGGTGTACACATCCAAAGCGCCGTCTATGATTCCTCTCAGCCGCAACATGTGATCCTTGCCTGTGTCTGTCCCAGACAGTCCCACACAATGCAGGAAGCGGGAGGTAGGATCGGGAACCTATAGGGAAGATGATGGGAATAGAATAGGAACGCCACGTGACCATTCCGCCCATGGCATCAGCAGACCGGTTAACCAACAAGGAATATTCTTATGCAGTTATTTTAATTTTAACTTATGTACTTTAGATACTACTGCTACCATGTATGTATGTATGTATGTATGTATATGTATGTATGTATGTATGTATGTATGTATGTATGTATGTATGTATGTATGTATGTATGTATGTATGTATGTATGTATGTATGTATGTATGTATATGTAATGTATGTATGTATGTATGTATGTATGTATGTATGTATGTATGTGTGTTTCATTACATGTATATATACATATTATTCGCTTGTTCTATTCTATCTATCATCCATAACAACACTATCGCTGCTGGCGGAACAAAACCTCATAACTCCAAAAACCCAACTTTTCAGCAGATGAAAAAAACGAACACAGATTTGAGGGCGAATAGAGTTACGAGGTTTAAACAGATGATTGGTTTAATGCTTTCCCATTGTGTAGACTTTGTAAAACCACACACACATGGAGGATGATCTACTGAGTTGATTAAAAAAAGAAAAAAAAAGAAAAAATGGAGTTACAAGGTTTTGTTCCGCCAGCAGTGCTATGTTATCCCCGACATCCTGATGGGGAATCCCTTTTGAACAGCCCATCTGAGGTCTCTCTCCTCCACGCCGCCTGTGGTGTTTTTTTCTTTTCTTCCTATTGCTATGTTTTAGTGAGTCCTTCCTCGTCCTCATTGGGGAAAGTCTGGGGGTGTTGCATAATGTGGATTTTATGGTGTTTTTGGTTCTGGATCTATTGTGATGTTTCTTCTTGACCTGTAAAGCCCATAGGGGCAATTCCATGTGATTTCGGGCTATACAAATACATTTGTATTTGAATCAAGCTACTACTTTACTAAAGCAGAGCCATCAAAGGGCTACACTTCAGATGTTTCTGAAGATACAGGATGCTGCATAGGTTTTGAATGTTTACAAACGCAGTCCCTAATTGACCATGATTTAACTTTTTTTTTTAATATATATTTATTATTATTATATATATTTTTTGTCAGTATTTCTGTCCCTTCTCTCTGTGATGTTTACAGTTTTTTCGTCATTGTCTTCAATATGATCTCATATAGAAAGCCAACATAATGTTGTTGTTTTGTGTTTAATGTATGTTCTGTTTCACGTGGAGGCCTCTCATATAGACCAGTCTGGGTCTCTTGCCTCTGCTTTGACATCTCTCCACATTGTTGTATTTCTTCTTTGTATGTCTTTTAAACATGTGCTAAATAAACAAAAATAAAACAAAAATAAAACTATAAAGTCAACTAATAAACATTAGGTCTCTAAACATTCCTTGCTGCCATGTGTCCCGCAGAAACAAACCGGTTTAGCTTCCAGGGGAGACAAAGCAGCTTTGCCCGCATTGTAAATGTGTGTTTCATCATGGAAATGTGGAAGTGATATCATGAGGCTACTTTAATGATGGGTGTTCAAGCCAAGTATTTAACAAAAAGAAGCCTTCCCAGCCAATCAAAATGCAGTATTCAGCAGAGCTATTGTGTAAGAAGAAAGTAAAATTGAAAGGTTATAATAATCACAATAATGATTTGCCATTTTAGACCTGCCTGTATGAAGTATAGGAGGTATGCGACAGAGCAACTAGCTATTTTAAAGTATTTTATTTAAGTTAAATGTTATCACTGTTGTGTTCTTGGAAATAAACAGAAACAAGAGCAGAAAGCGACTGAACTGATATAACTATTAATTAATTTGGTTCAGGTTTTTAATTACTTGGTATAGAAGTTGTGTGTGTGTGTGTGTGTGTGTGTGTGTGTGTGTGTGTGTGTGTGTGTGTGTGTGTGTGTGTGTGTGTGTGTGTGTGTGTGCGTGCGTGCGTGCGTATTTGAGTGGGGGTTTGGATCAATTGATAATTATCATTGGTCTGCAGTTGATATTTTGGCTTGGGCACATGTAATTGTTTTGAGCAGGGGAACCTTTACTTTTTGACATTTTAAAGGGCCTACAGTATGTACAAGATACATATATATGACTGTGTGCCATTATTACTATCAATGTAATAATTGTGGAATATTACTATAATGAGCTGTATGTGTATGAACCAAGCATCCTTTGTGAAGCACTTTGGTTGACAACTTAAGTGTCATGTTTAAATGTGCTATATAAATAAATTTGATTGATTGATTGATGTTAAATATATATCAAACTAACTTCAATGTGGTAAAGAGTGCTTTATATTGCAATGTTGTCCTTTTGAAGGTTTGAAGGAGTGTATAAGAGCGTGGGACATGAATTATTAAGAAAACACATGATGGTCATTTAAAAAGCTCAACAGATTACCGCAGCATGTTTTCAGTTGATAGTACTGGTTACACAGATTTGGTATATTACCAAACTAAATAATTTCCTCAAGACCTTGAATAACACTGTTCAGAATTGCTTTTTTTCTGGAAATTTGATGGCAAGAACTTTCTTCTGAAAATGGCTCATCTGAATAAACTAGAGAGGAAGAGACCTGCACTCACCTGTGCACAAGAGTCTAGTGAACTGCAAGCATCATCTCTGTAAAGTAAACAACCAGATGAGAGAGCATTTCATTCCAATTCAACTGATGGTAATAACAGCATTGTTGTATTGTATATATATTTAAAGCGTCTACTTACTTTTGTGAACTTGATTTTCCTGAGGGTCAAATGAACACGTTTTATTCGTAAAATTATTTTCATGTCTATTTTCTATAATATGGTGTAATGCCAGCAGCACAACTCATGAGACACAATCTATGATGATGATGATGATGTAATCAAATACTATAAATGTAAAACATGGCCTTTCTTTCTAATCTTTTAAAATGTTGTATTATTGATGATGATGATGATGATGGTTACTATATACTACCAATCAAAACACAAATAATCAGCATATTGGGGAGAAAAACAACTCTTTATTGACGCAGTACTCACGCCAGCAGTTGGCCCAGAGGTAGACCAGAAGGAAGACGTGTGATCTCATGCTGAGACTAAACCTCTCATAAGATCAATAGCTCTTTGGGAAAGTCACTGTGAAGAGATGAAGAGAAAACAAGTTCAAGATTCAAGATTGTTTATTGTCATGTGCACTACAAACAGTTAGCCGTACAATGAAAATCTTACTTTGCTAGTCCGCCCTTCATACAAATCACACAATACATTTACAATTACATTTACATTTTGTCATTTAGCTGACGCTTTTATCCAAAGCGACTTACAAGTTTTGTACAACAAGGAAGGGTAAACAACTCTATCAGCTGAGTAACACTGTTCATCGAAGTGTTGAGTGCTATAGTGTAGGTTAGTATATTAGGACAAGTGCATGACAGTAAGATTAGTTAGGGTTAGATTTTTATTTAAAAAAAAATGGATAATGATTGAAGAAGTGCGTCTTTAGTCGACGGCGAAAGATTTGGCGGGTTTCGGCTGTCCTAAGGAAGTTCGTTCCACCATTGTGGGGCAAGGACCGAGAATAGGCGACTTCTCTTTGATGACCCTCCCGGAGCTCGAACAATACTTAACAAAAATGGTTTACTATTTAAATACAAGCGAGTGCAAAAAAATAAGATAAAAATTGATTTTTTTTAAAGGTATAAGATATATACAGGGAACATTGAGTAACATTGACGTTATTGCACATTCCGATTCACAGTGTTTACAATATACATATGGAGATGACAATGGGTCACAGCAGCAGTTAAAAGTGTCTTTAGTGATTCACAGTTCGGGGGAAGGGTGACAGTGAGGTCACAGCAGTAGCCAGATCAGAGTGTCTGACCAACCCGGACCTGGCCTTCGCCGTATGCCGGAGCAATGACCCGAAACCAGAAACACGCGTCCTAGACAGGTTTCCCGACTCACACCACCGACCATCCATCATTAAAGTCAGTGGTGCAGTGCTCATGGGACGCGGTAGCATGCCGTTCCACCTCCTTTCTGAGCATGCGCACGCACATGCACGCGCATGCACACAAAAATGCGTCCCACCTGGGTACCGTCTTTGCATAACAATATCTCAGATCGTCAGGTGCCAATTGGTGGGGGTTTGCTTGAGCTGTGGAACCTCTCACTATGTGACAAATGGTCCCGACTGGAAGGATGAGACATTTCTTAAGTTGTGCTTCAGAAGGAAACTGTCCTCCTCTGGAAGATAAGGGTGTTGTACAGAGGGCTAACATTTTCAACAAAGGCCAATATTGATTAAATAGATTAAATAGCTTTGATAAAGCAGGTCTTACTGTACCCATTGGTGGGGGCTTGCTTGACTGTTTTGAAACCACTGTTGTGAAACAAATTACATTGAAAAAATGTAAGTGATGTGTAATTTTTTTTCCTTCTCAAAATAAAGAAGTTCAAGTAAACACAAGTTGTCTGATTATTTTAAGTTTGCTTTTGTGTTTGTGTGTGTAAAACCATTTCTTTAATTGAATTAACTTAAACTAGAAAAGTAAATACAAACTAAATTAACAATGTAAGTTACATAGCGCGCAAGCGTGAGCATGTGTGTACGTGATGTCATTAAAACACAGTGCAACCCCTTATGAAATCACCACTGCACCACTGATTAAAGTCCCATCACTGGTGCAACCGGTATTAGGGAAGTCAAAAGATGGAACTTTCGAAAGGCCAACTGGGAGGCCTCTTATTTGCTCAGGAGACGGATAAGAGGTCAGCTGGTCTGCCAGACCCATGATGCAGCCGACGTGGACGCCGCCTATGAGGCCTACTGTGGGGTCCTCCTGGGTGCGGCAAAGAAGACCATCCCAACACCTCGAAGATATCAGGGCAAAGACAACATCAAGGTTTGCGCTGAACCGACGCGTCGCTGGTACAACCTGGGGAGCCACTGCCAAGACCCTTCGGATATCCACCCAAGCCCTGCATGGTCTTCTTGGCAGCAGAGTACTGTGCCCCAGTCTGGAGCAGAAGCCCACACGTGAAATAAGTTGATGCGGCTACTAACAACGCCCTCCGGATCATCATTGGATGCCTGAAGTCTACACCCGTCTTCCTGCTGCCAGTCCTTGCAGGAATCGCACCAGCTGGCCTACGACGAGAGGCTGCCACTCTCGCCCTAGCAAGGAAAGCAGTGATGCATAACTGGCACATCCTACACAACACCACAACAAGGCGGCACAAGAGATGCTCCGTTCCACCACTGAGGACCTGTCCAGAAATGGATGGCTGGCAGCAGCCTGGAAGAGAGAGTGGGAGAGCGCTGGGCCAACCCGCATCCACCACTACATCTGGGATCCAGGAGATGGCTCCACAGGAGACAATCTTCCACGCCGGCAATTTGTTCTGCTGAACCGTTTAAGAACTGGGGTCGGTCGCTTTAAAGCAGCATTAAAGAAGTGGGGCCTGGCAGACAGCGCTGCATGTGAGTGTGGAGACCCTGAGCAGACTGTTGAGCATATCCTGACCATCTGCCCCCTATACAAACCACTAGGGGTGTAACGATGCACTAATGTGTTAGAATCGATGCATCGATTTGAATGTGTCAGAATCGATTATAATAGAAATGTATCGAAATTAAAAACATTATATATATATATATATATATATATATATATATATATATATATATATATATATATATATATATATATATATATATATATATATATATATATATATATATATTTTTTTTTTACTTTTTTTGTATTGTTTTTATTGACCTATAGTCCATTCATGCTGAGTGAATCAGTTCCCCCAGCCACATTTGTGTATTCAAATTTTTGGGGGGAATTAACTGATAGAAAATGTATAGAAAATTAATAGAATCGAATCGAATCGAATCGTGGTCAAATGAAGAGATTTCATGATGCATTGAATCGTTGCCTGAATAATCGTAATCGAATCGAATCGTTGTGAGGTCGCATCGTTACACCCCTACAAACCACCCTCGGAAGTCAGCCTCTTTGACGTGGGACCAGAGTTAAGGGCATGGCTACAAGATACAGAGTTGGACCTCTGGCGTTACATAAAAGAAGAAGAAGGCCTCCAGACCAGAAGCAGGATTCCCCACAGTGTTTTGATTCCAATTGAGTGACAGTAATTACTTGTAACACCCTGCTGGAGGGTAAACTACTGTACTATAGTCTATAACTATCCTTCCGTGGTATCTCTAAGGTCTCAATACAGACAGAAATGCTTTTGAACATGCGCTACTCTTGCTCCAGTTTGTAGGCTGGAACTCATTCTAGAAACTCCGGTTCAAGCTACTGTGAAGTCAGGTTAGCTTGAACCATAAATTCAGAATCAGAATCACTTCATTTGCTAACGTAGGGCTACACCATACTTGGTTATCTGTGCAAGAACATCTGTCCGTTCTAACAGGACAACACACAGCACACATGACAGACATTAGACTATACAACAAACGTAACATAATACAACATAATAAGCTATGTACACCAAAAATAAAGATTTCACATTTCACTTAAACGATACGCATATGAGTGAATAGTCAGTGTAAGAGTCTTACAGGATACACTATTACACTCTGTACCGATCAAGAATACCACCAACCTGGTTGTGTGGCAAATAAAGGAATCTTGTATCGTGTTACAGGATACATGTACTGTACAGTCTTTGCAGTTTATTTATTTTTCACAATACCTAACACAACCATACAAACATGACAAGACCAACACAAAACAAAATAAGGGGGGTGAGGGGGGTTGCAGAGTATTACAAAGGTTCAGTAGTACACAAACGTATTCAAGATAATGATCTAATAGAGTTCCAGAGACCTTGAAGAAGGCCATCGGGCCTATCACTCGCTTGAAGAGTTAGAGCAGCCTGTTCCATTGATAACAAGTCCATGAAGTTGTTTTGTTTTTGTATCTTAGTTGTTTTTATTTATTTATGGATAAGGTTTTTAGGGGTATATTTTTTATTTGTATTAATTGTTTTTTATTGTATCTGATAATTCTTTACTGTATATCTCCCTGTGTTTTCCTCCCCCCTGCATGGTGGGCACACCCTTGCTTTACCCACAGGCTCTAACAAGTGCATGTTGTATCATACTCATACTCTCATACACCTACACCAGTGATGCCACAGATTACTTGTAAAAATTATCTGATTACTGATTACTCCTTTAAAAAGTAATCTAGTTACTTTACTGATTACTTGATTATCAAAGTAACTTAGTTACTTTGAAAGTAACTAGGTTACGAAGTCGTCGTCGTCGTCCCCTGCTGCTGCCACAAGAATGACAACAGTTTTCTTTTTTAAATAATGCTTTATTGAAAGTGCATAATGTCATAAATCATGATTGGCTGCTCAGACAGGTCATCTATCTCTATCTATCTATCTATCTATCCACCCGTCGCCTTAGGTCTGCAGATGCCAACCTCCTAACACCTCCCACGACCAAGCTCCGGACCTGGGGCGACAGGGCCTTTGCTGCTGCTGCCCCCTCCCTCTGGAATGCCCTCCCCAGCCATATCCGTGATGCAAACACCCTGACATCTTTTAAATCAGCCCTCAAAACTCACCTTTTCAATCTTGCTTTTGACCTCTAATTCTGTCGGTTTTATTTTATTTTGTCATGTATTATTTTTGTTCTGTTTTGTTCTGTTTTTTGTTTTGCCATAGTTTGTCTCTCCTGCCCATGTAAAGCGTCTTTGAGCACCTGGAAAAGCGCTATATAAAATAGATGTATTATTATAAAATAGATGTATTATTATCTATCTATCTATCTATCTATCTATCTATCTATCTATCTATCTATCTATCTATCTATCTATCTATCTATCTATCTATCTATCTATCTATCTATCTATCTATCTATCTATCTATCTATCTATCTATCTATCTATCTATCTATCTATCTATCTATCTATCTATCTATCTATCTATCTATCTATCTATCTATCACTCTATCTATCTATATATATATATATATATATCTACAGTATCTATCTATCTATCACTCTATCTATCACTCTATCTATCACTCTATCTATCTATCTATCTATCTATCTATCTATCTATCTATCTATCTATCTATCTATCTATCTATCTATCTATCTAAGTTCTTGCGCCAGTTCTCTAAACTGAAGCAGTTCGGTTTGCGTTCTTTCCAGTTCAATAAATCATCAATGTGATTTGATAAAAGAGTTAGAAATTATTCAGAAATTATATATTTATTTGACTCTCCAAAATACAATTATTATTATTATTATTATTATTATTATTATTATTATTATTATTATTATTATTATTATTATTATTATTATTATTATTATTATTATTATTATTATTATTATTATTATTATTATTATTATTAAAGCTGCATTTGTATCTCACCATCTGGTCCATTGATTGATTGATTGATTGATTGATTGATTGATTGATTGATTGATTGATTGAAAACTGTATTACTGTAACAGATTGCAGAATGGGTACAATACAGTACAGCTCAATACACACAATTGTTAAGGGGATGCAGACCAGAGAAAGACTTTCTTCTTGTTTACATCAGGGTCCCCCATTTTCAATTCATCATGACATACATGACATACAGGTAGACAGTACTGCTACATCCATGTCTCTCCTTTTCAAATCACAATACTGTACATCTCACAACTTAAATAACACGTCATTTGAAAGTGAGGTTAAAGAAATCTAAATTAAATCTAAATGGAAGAAATCGAATGCACACTCATGCACACTCACCTTAACAAGTCCTTCACCAGTGATGTGTTGTAAAGTAAGTCCAGCTGTGTGTGTGTCTCTCTCTCTCTCTCTCTCTCTCTCTCTCTCTCTCTCTCTCTCTCTCTCTCTCTCTCTCTCTCTCTCTCTCTCTCTCTCTCTCTCTCTCTCTCTCTCTCTCTCTCTCTCTCTCTCTCTCTCTCTCTCTCTCTCTCTCTCTCCCTGAGGGCTCTGGGAGGACATGTTGTCTGCTGCTAATTACAAAGATTAGCCTCAATTCGGATGCATGTGTTTGGTGGGTGTGGTGGTGACACCAGTTAGTCCGTCTGGCTGCAGAGATTGACATTCTCAAATATTTCATAACATCTTTTCTTTTTTTATATATATATATATATATATATATATATATATATATATATATATATATATATATATATATATATATATATATATATATATATATATATAACACAGATAGATAATAAACTGTAAATATCAATATATTGACCAACCCTCACACACACATAGACCCTCACACCCTCATATCTCATCAACTATGGTATTACAGCTTGGTTTGGTAACCTGTCTGTACAACTAAAGTCCAAACAGGTCCGTCTGATGCAGACATGGAAGATCATAGGGGTGAAAGGTCACTCATCCCTGCAGTCTATTTTTGAACAGGCTACTCTAAGGCAAGCCAATAGAATTGTCTCGGACCCCTCCCATGTTATATAATGCAGAGTATGAGCTACTGGCCTCTGGGAGGAGGTGTAGAGTTCCACACTCTATATAGACTAAACAGGTTTAAAAATTCCTTTATTCCATTTTCAGTTAAACTTTTAAATAGCGCCAGATAAATGGCTGGCAATTATCGATATTTGGTCGTAATTATTATCGATATTCGATAATCAATATTTGGTCATACTATATAATATATATGTGGTGTTGCCAGACATCCTGCTGTGCAGGTACTTTTTTGTATCTTTTATATTGTTTATCTTCTTTGTTTGGAGTCAGTTGCGTCATGTATGTACAGTATGTGTCTGTGGCTGCAGTGTGGGTGTAAAGCCCAAGACAAATTTCCCAGCTGATGGGACAATAAAGTGACTCTTGACTCTTGACTTGACACATAGAGCGCATTACACATAGACCCTCACACATAGACCCACACATAGATGAGAGACGCTATACATAAAACAAATACAAAATAAATACATGGAATAATATTGTAAACGATATAGAAACATTATCATACTGGTTGACTGCGACTGATGATTCTATAGTTTACAATATCATACAAAACACATTAAAAAAGTCACGTGTTCAGGGCCGGGGTTAAAGGAAGTTATTCAGAAACACAGGTGGCTCCCAAATTACTCTGTTTCCAGGTCTTTCATTAATGTTTTGAATTAATCAAAAGTAATCCGATTTAGCTTGTAGTGTATTCCAGAGGTATAGGGAGCAGAATACCTAAAAACCAACTCACCTATAGTTCTAATTTTGGGTACAGATAACAAGTACAGGTCACAGAGGTCAGTGAGCGTATAGACCAGGGACGTGCACAGGACTTTAGAGGGGCAGGTGCTCAAAGGCTGAAAAGGGCACAACACTTGTGTGTATATATTAAGCGAGTGCGCGTAGCACGCAAGCACGATTTTTAAGGGCCCTTTTCGGGCGGAGGGCCCCCTTTTTATGCTTTTTGGGGGGTTTTGGTGATCAAATATTGAATATTGAACTATAATAATCAGTGCAGGAGCTCACTTATCCTTGAAAGACACTTTTATCACTGACTTAAAAGGCCCATACATCTCCATAATTGTTCAGGGGGGAGGGAATAAGTGCTTACCCTACAGACCCCAAGAAGTGCTGTATATTCTGTATTGTTTAATATAAATGCATTTTTTATTCCAATCCCGATTTGTATTTGAGATTCCCAAATCCCATCGGACTTGACTTCTTTGTGTCCCTCAATGAGTGTAATACCAGCATTCAACAGCGGTTTCTATCATGATCATCATCACCACCCACGCTATGCATAAAATATATAGGTCCGCGGAGAGGCATGCTGAGGAGGCCGTGCAAACTGCAATGGAATATGGGGCATCTCTCTCTCTTTACCTAATATTTTTATTCTATCCTGACATTTTTCAGTTGGAAGGGCAGTCTATATGCGTAACAGTAAAAAAAAAAAAAAAAAAAAAAAAAAAAAAAAAGGGCACTTTTTTGATGAGGCTCAAAAAGGCAGGTGCTCAGGCACCCCTTGGCCTCTATGTGTGCACGTGCCTGGTATAGACTATAGATTGCATGTTGCATGATATGAAAGTACACAGATAGGAATACCAAGCATACCAAGAATAGACTTAATAAATGTGAGTCAATGGGTGTTGCCTCTGCAAAGGACCAATTTGCCTTGATCCAATGATGTGTGAGAGCGTTACAGCCAGTCACGAATCTGATGATCTAATCTAATGAAAGACAGTATCTAACATATATACGTAAACACTGGGCAGATGCATTCACATGAAGCAGATCACCATAATGTATAGCAAAGATGAAAACGTAGAAGCAACCAATCTCTTCCTAGATTCAGTAGAAGGCCTTGTTCCTAAAATAAAACCCTATATTAGTTTTAGCTTCTTCACAATGTTTCAATGTGAGGCTTAAAAGAAAGCTGACTATCAATTAAAATACACAAGTATTTGTACATTTGAACTTGTTCAATTGTCACACTCTTATAATGCTTGGAGTCTTCTTGGATTTTGAAAACAAGATAAGTTTAGTTTTTTTTTTGCATTCAAAACTAATTTAGGATTATATAACTGCGACTGAAGAATTTTAAAAGCAGATTGTAAACATGCACGCGCTAGGCTGAGAGTGGGGGCACAACAGTAAATTACCGTCTCATCAGCATAGATCTGGAAATGAGAATTTTGAACATTTTGACCCAAGTTACTGATGTAAAAAGAGAATAATATGTATGCTTATTTTCAGTATTTTCTCATTCAGCTCAGCACCTGCCCTCCTTGGCTTGGATGTGCGTGCGTATAATCCTACTTGTATTATTATGTTTGACAGCTTAGTGCCTAAGTGACACCAGAACAATTGTTGTCAGTCATCAGGTCTGAGGTCTCAGTCTGTATAATTATGTAATTACTGATATGACTCACCAGGTTCATTGAAACATTCCCAAGGAGCAGTACTGTCACCATTATGCAACTGTTGTATTTAAAAATAGCTACTTCCACCCTCACAAAGAGACATGATGACAATATATAAATATTCAGAATCAGAAAGGTCTTTATTGCAAAGTACTTTACACATACAAGGAATTGTATTTGGTTGTTTTTGGTGCCACGTTAACGGACAGACAAAATAAAAAGGTAGAATAAAATAAAGTGGAATATAAACTAAATGAAAATAGGAGTAGAATAGAATATAATTATAAAATAAAATAGGCCAGGGCTGTACAATTGTGCATGATGTGATCAAGTATATACACAAATTAGAATAAAAACAACAATACAAATAACAAAATATAATTTTATTGTCACTGTACCGGTACACCAGGCAGTTGAAATGTGTCTTTTATCCCTCCTAGTTACAGACAAATACATCCTTATATCCCTCCTATTTACACACACACACACACACACACACACACACACACACACACACACACACAGCATTTACAGTATATAGCGCTTTTATCCAAAGCGCTTTACAATTTGTTCCACACATTCACACACGATGCAAGGTGACAACCTGCTCATCAGGAGCAATTAGTGGTTAAGTGATACGCTGCCCGGGAGGAGTGGGAATCGAACCGGGAACCTCCAGATTACCAGACGACTGCTCTACCCCCCGACCCACTGTCGACACAGTCATCATATCCCTCCTAATTACACACACACAGTTCTAGCCCTTCTAGTTACACACACACACACACACACACACACACACACACACACACACACACACACACACACACACACACACACAAACCCCATATTCATCCTAGTTACACACACATACACACAGCGCTCATATCACACACACACACACAGTTCCCCACACGTACGCATTTCTTCAGAGAGGTCAGAATGCAGGGTCGACTGGGAGTTTGGGGGTTCAGTGCCTTAATCTTTACACGTTATGATGAATTGAAAATGGGGGACCCTGATGTAAACAAGACGAAAGTCTTTCTCTGGTCTGCATGCCCTTAACAATTGTGTGTATTGAGCTGTATTGTATTGTACCCATTCTGCAATCTGTTAATAAAATTTTCAATCAATCAATCAATCAATCAATCAATGGGTCCCATGCATTCTTCTCTACAACAGGTTGGGGAAATATTTCCGCCAGTAGGTGGCGATATACACTGCGTAATCTACATAATACAGTAGAAGAAGACCCGTCCCAGCTGACAACAACAAACATGGCGCGGTGACACATGTTAGCGGTGAAATGCAAGTGACGGTCAACTTCAGGAACAATAATCATCAGACGTGTCCCTGTTTTCAGTTGGCACCTCGTCTAATCGTAATCAAAGGTACTGGATACTGGACTGTGGCCATGTTGACAACTCAAAAAGCTCACTTGGCTTAGTTTGCAGGTTTAAATGGTGTCTTCTGACACATTATTGTGTTTCCCTGGCCTGACTTGACTAATGATCATGTTCTCATCATCGTCAGTTGTACATTTTCGTATGTGTATTATTAGTCGACATCACCCTCTGAAGTCATGTAACGTTATTAAACGACGTTATCTGAATAGTGACCTTAGACGTGTCCAGGGTCCCACGCCAGTGACGAGCAGTAGGACACTGACAGCCAGCTGGTCGCCACACAGGAGAACAGACCATAATAATGCCACTAGGAACAGATGCTGCAGCTCAGCCGAACACCGTGAGGTGAGGGTGAGGTTTGCACCGAGTCCAACAGGTAAAGTACACTGCCTGCCAACAAGCCAATTGTTCATTCCTTTCCATTCTGTTCCCTCATTCTCTTCCTCTATTTTCTTCCATGTTTCACCCCTTTTCCTCTCCTCTCTTCTCCTCTCTCCTCTTCTCTACTGAACTCTTCTATCTTCTCTCTTCTCTCCTCCTCTCTTCTCATCTCCTGTCCCCTCTCCTCTCTTCTCCTCACTCCTCTTCTCTACTGAACTCTTCTATCTTCTCTCCTCTCTCTTCTAATCTCCTGTGACCTGTCCCCTCTCCTCTCATCTCCTGTCCTCTCTCCTCTCCTCTCACCTCCTGTCTTCTCCTCTACTGAACCCTCCTCTTCTCCTCTCCTCTCTTCTGTTTTATACATAAACAGATTGTTTTTAGTAATACTGTGCATGAGCATTGCAC
>NC_140171.1:8446730-8530201 GCF_963971535.1 Notolepis coatsorum
CTGCTGTTGTTCCTTCCTTCCATTCTGTTTCCTAATTTTCTTCCTCTCTTTTCTCCCATGCATCTTTTTCTCTCCTCTACTGAACTCTCCTCTCATCCCCTCTCCTCTCCTCTACTGAACTCTCATCCTCTCCTCTCCTCCTTTTCTTTAATTTCCTTTCCTCATCCTTTCCTTTCATTTCCTCTCCTCCTTTCATTTCCTTTCCTTGTTTCCTTTCCTCTCCTCTTCCTTTCCTCTCCTCTCCCCTCTCCTCTACTGAACTCTCCTCTCCTCTCCTCTCCTCTTCCCTCTCCTCTCCTCTCCTCTCCTCTTCCCTCTCCTCTCTACTGAACTCTCCTCTACTGAACTCTCCTCTCTTCTCTCCTCTCCTCTCCTCTCTCCTCTCCTCTCCTCTCCTCTCCTCTCCTCTCCTCTCCTCTCCTCTCCTCTCCTCTCCTCTCCTCTCCTCCTCTCCTCTCCTCTTCCCTCTCTACTGAACTCTCCTCTACTGAACTCTCCTCTCTTCTCTCCTCTCCTCTCCTCTCTTCTCTTCTCTTCTCTCCTCTCCTCTCCTCTCCTCTCCTCTCCTCTCCTCTCCTCTCCTCTCCTCTCCTCTCCTCTCCTCTCCTCTCCTCTCCTCTCCTCTCTCCTCTCCTCTCCTCTCCTCTAGGTGGAGGGGGACCCTGTGGTGATGAAGGCCGATGGTTTCCCCACCTACCACCTAGCGAACATCGTGGACGACCACTTGATGGGGATCAGCCACGTCCTGCGCGGCTCCGAGTGGCTCGTCTCCACGTCCAAGCACCTCCTCATGTACCGGGCCCTGGGGTGGCAGCCGCCCGTCTTCGGACACCTCCCCCTCTTGATGAACAAGGACGGCAGCAAGCTGTCCAAGAGGCAGGGGGACATATTCATCCAGAGCTACAAGAGAGACGGCGTCCTGCCAGAGACTCTGCTGGACATCACCACCAACTGTGGATCTGGCTTCACCAGTGAGTATAGGGGTGTAAATATATGACCCCACATTTGATTCGATTACGATTCTTCAGGCCACGATTCAATGCGTCATGAAATCTCTTCATTTGACCGCGATTCGATTCGATACATTTTTGATCAGTTGATTCCCCCCAATGTGGCTGGGGGAACTGATTCACTCAGCATGAATGGACTATAGGTAAAAAAAAAGAAAATCTAAAAAAGATTTTTTTTTAAATTGGAAAAAAATGACTTTGGAAATAAATAAAAAATCAAATCGATTCTAACATTTTCAAATCGATGCAGTTGAATCGTCACCTTATGATCGATGCATTGTTACACCCCTACCAGTGAGTGACAGAGGGGCTGACGCAGGGTTCCCATCGTCTATAGACCGTTTCATTGGAATTGTGTTGCCAGGGGGAACCGCTTTGACCCACGTTTACTTCCTGTCAGGTATTGTAATAATTTAGGACCTGCTCAGAGGTCATCAATCGGCACACATGCGATGCATGCATGCAATTCGTATCTGCGATTAACCCATCCCGTCGTCCTTCCCCCCCAAGGGCAGCCGGGAGCAGACAGGCGTCAACGTGAGCCGCGCCAGGGGACCAATCCAAGTGCTCCTGTCCGTCTTCGTCAAGGACGCCACAGCGTTAGCGATCTATTGTTGTGCATGTTTTTCCATTGGGTTTATCTTATCGGGGGGGAAACCCTTGCGAGCATGGGGAGAACATGCAAACTCCACACAGAAAGGCCTGGGAGATACCCCACCTGGGTAACTGGCATCATGGAAACCTGGTCCCCAAGCGGGAATCGAACCCTGGACCTTCTTGCTGTGAGGCGACAGTGTTAACCACTACACCACCGTGCCGCTATATATATATATGTATTGTATTAGCAAACACTGTAACAGGAAACAGCCTTGGGTCCATTCTAGAATGATTATGACATTAAGTTGAAATGCAGTCAATGCACTCTGTAGGTTCGTTCATTTGTTGCTTGGCTGCCCGCCCTTCTGGGAAAGAATGAGGGGAAAAAACAACTAAACGTTAGTCTTTTTAGATGACTCGAATGACTCGAATGCCTCTTGTGTTTAGCATTCCGCTGTGTCTGTCTCTTTGTAATTACACCGGCTTATAAAGTCTCTTATGTCACTTTGTAGCCAATCGAATGGGCCGGAGGTTGGATGAGCTGATCTCCGAGTTCAACCCGTCAAAGATCACGACGCACTCTGCCCTGATGGACCTGGACAGACTGCCAGAGTTTAACAGGTGAGTCTCTCTCTCTCCCTCCCTCTCTCCTCCCCTCTGTCTTTGTGTTTCTCTCTCCCTCCATCCTCCCTGTTCACTCTTTCGGTCTCTGTCCGATTGTTCAATTCCGGCTCCTCCTGGGCAGGCAGTGTGTCCTTGAGCAAGACACTTAACCCCTAACTGCTCCCGATGAGCAGGATGGCACCTTGCATGGTCGCCTCCGTCGTCGGTGTGTGAGAGAATGGGTGAATGTAGGGCTGGCCGATTAATCGATTTTTCGATTAATTCGAATTAATGATCTAGGACGATTTTGAAAAATGTTAATTGATTTTCAAAACAAAAAAAAATACCGTATATATTTTTTTAGATTCACCTTTTATTTTACAAAAAATTATGTTTGGTGAAAGTTAGATTTGCACTTTATTAATCCCAATAGGGCAATTCATTCTTGTTTGATGATCAAGAGGCACCTTTTATTTGTTTTAAGTGAAGATTGGTGAAAGTTAGGTTTGCACTTCAATCCCAATAGGGAAATTCATCTTGGTTTGATAATTTTTTTTTGTCAAATAAAAACAAAGGTTATTTGAATGATTTCCTAGGCGTTTCTAGTTTTCAAGAGAAAAAAATCGATAAAAAATCGGAAATCGGATAAAAAAAAAATTTGAGATTTTATTTTTAGGCCATATCGCCCAGCCCTACAGTAGGTGAATGTGAGGAACACAATTTTAAAGCGCTTTGGATAAAAGCTGCTATATAAATGCAGTTCTTCGTCAGTGAATTAGGCTTTCTAAACGGTACACAGTATAAACCCTGTGTATTTACCACGTGGGTTGATGCAGTATCTGCAGTAAACTTACTGATGTATATCTCACTAATGTCATCATCACCTCAGACTCCACCTGCAGCAGCGAATAGGAGACGAGGACCAGTGCCATCTGTTAGTGAAGGATCTGCAGGAGCAAATCCAGCGAGTCTACGCAACACAGATCCAGGACACGGAGGTGCTCCACCCAGATTACATCACTCGCGTCCTACAGCTCCGCAAGGTAACCATGACGACATGACTGCATGTTTTTACCTTTGTTTGTTTGTTTGTTTTGTTTTTACATGTATGGAGCCTACAGTATGTAACATCTGACCAGTGACTACAGATTAGAAGTAGCCTTTTGGCTAACTGGTGTATTTATAGCCGTGTTGATTAATGTGCAACGTCCCTGTCAAATAAACAGGCTTGTACCACATTCTGATGTAGATGAAACATTTGCAATCCCTATTGCAATCCTTATCTACATTTTTTTTCATCTCCATCATTTCATTGAGCTGTAATTAACACAACACGAGGATTCAGTGTCCTCTGATGACATCACCGGTGGCCACATTCAAGCTCATTAACTCTCGATAACCGGGCAAACGGAACGAATGTGTGCAAAACAGTTTTAGAGCCTTTGGGATACTGTGTGTATGTGTGAGATTATGTGCAAAATAAATCAAGTTTCAAGTTTCTTTAATAGTTGTCATACAGAAGTACAGAATACTTTTATACAAAATGCTTCTTACTGTTACGCTCCAGAGACTGTGCTAGACAAGATAAGTATGAAATAAAATAGTATAGCATGTAAAATAGAAGTAAAAATAGAAGTCACAGTGTTCAGTATAGATTATGTACAATGTTCGATGCAGAATATAAGTAACTGAGTTACCATACAATATACTATGCAATGTACTAATCGACGTTGTTTTCCAGCGAAGTGCCCGGAAATATTGCTTTAATATTGAATCTATGCATCATTATCCTCCTTACACGGTAACCCTAGCAACAAGTTCCCACGTCAACCCTGGCCATTCCCTCTGACCCTGTGTGGGAACATCTCATCGGGGTCAGGAATGTGACGTCTGTGCGGCCAGAGGGCCCTCTGAGTGCTGTGAGAAGCATGGCCTGCGTTCCATTTCAGAGAGCTGAGCCTTCCTTCACTCCTCCTTCCTTCACTCCTCCTTCCTTCACTCCTCCTTCCTTCACTCCGTCTTCCTGCCACTTCCTTCCTTCTCCTGGGTTTAACGAGACCTGTGAAGGAGGGTAGATGAAGGCACATAGGAATGAAACGCACCTCTGTTGAGTAGGACCGATGGATAGAGAGCGCTTCACGTCAGAAAATACATAAGTTCCACACGACCCCTCTTGGCTGACCTGTAGAATGATCTGAAACCTCTGTTTTCTTTTGGCCTTTGTACTTTGCTCCCATACCCCCAATTTAGTCTTTATGCCAATTCCCTTCCTGGTCGTTGCACTGCCCTACTGTCGGTCTGGACAGGGTGTGTAGACTACCACATGCTGCCCTACTGTCTGTCTGGGAAGGGTGTAGACTACCACATGTTGCCCTACTGTCTGTCTGGGGAAGGGTGTAGACTACCACAAGCTGCCCTACTGTCTGTCTGGGGAGGGTGTAGACTACCACATGCTGCCCTACTGTCGGTCTGGGGAGGGTGTAGACTACCACACGCTGCCCTACTGTCGGTCTGGGGAGGGTGTAGACTACCACATGCTGCCCTACTGTCGGTCTGGGGAGGGTGTAGACTAACACACGCTGCCCTACTGTCGGTCTGGGGAGGGTGTAGACTACCACACGCCTCCTCCGATAGATGTGGAGTCGCCAGCCACTGCTTTTTACCTGACAGCGAGGAGTTTCACTGGGAGAGTGTAACGCACACAGAGGTTCTTGCTATGTCCCCCAGGTCCCCTCCCTGCTGAACAGGTGCCCTGACTGACAGTAGGGGGCGCTGTTGCAAGGACCTGGACTCATACCCCACCGGCTTCCCACCCATGAACACTGCCATATTGTGTTCTTAGGGATGACTGACCAAGTTGGAGGTACTGCTGCTGGGAATTGAACCCGGATCTCTGCGGTCGGTAGGCGAGTGCTTAGACCTCTACACTACCCAGCCGCTCCAGTGGTTAGACCTCTACACTACCCAGCTGCTCCAGTGCTTAGACCTCTACACTACCCAGCCGCTCCAGTGGTTAGACCTCTACACTACCCAGCTGCTCCAGTGCTTAGACCTCTACACTACCCAGCCGCTCCAGTGGTTAGACCTCTACACTACCCAGCTGCTCCAGTGCTTAGACCTCTACACTACCCAGCCGCTCCAGTGGTTAGATCTCTACACTACCCAGCTGCTCCAGAGCTTAGACCTCTACACTACCCAGCCGCTCCAGTGGTTAGATCTCTACACTACCCAGCTGCTCCAGTGCTTAGACCTCTACACTACCCAGCTGCTCCAGTGCTTAGACCTCTACACTACCCAGCCGCTCCAGTGGTTAGACCTCTACACTACCCAGCTGCTCCAGTGTTTAGACCTCTACACTACCCAGCCACACCAGTGTTTAGACCTCTACACTACCCAGCCGCTCCAGTGGTTAGACCTCTACACTACCCAGCCGCTCCAGTGGTTAGACCTCTACACTGAACCACACCTGAAACCGCTCTTATTGGTTTGCATGCATAACTGGGGATCATCTTAGTTGGTAAACTTTCTAACTAGCGAGGGACAACTATCTCCATTTTACAGCTAAATGTGAGTCTTTCATTAATTTATTTATACTTAATCACGACTAGTAGCTACTTACAGTATATTCATGTATGGTTGTTGTTGTGGATTGATCATGATAGATTATGTCATGTGTAGTGAAGTTGAAATGAGTGAAATTAACACATTTTGTGCACAAAAGGTTTTACACACGTCTCCATTTTGAAAGTCAAACAAAACAACTTTGAAATAGGAAACTGAAAGCAGGATATTGCTGAGATGTAAACAAGCCATTTAAGAAATGAGCAAGAATATGATTAAGCGAGGACATCGGGGTACTGAGCAGGACTCAGCCGCTGCTGTCTGTGGTTACTTGACCCTGTGCATATAAGGAAATGAGGGATGATGTGAAAAGAAAGATGTTATCTGGCCTTTTCTTTTTACCAGGAACCAAAAACTAGACTTTACTGTAATGGTTTTCTTTTACTATGGTTTCCTTTCACTCCTCCTACTGAAGTTGTTTATTTTGAACAATATGTGTCGACAACCCTTGTTTACCTTTGCTGAAGCTAGACAAAAACTTAAACGCTATGAAAAAATAAATAAGAAAATTATAAATCGAATAATTTTATTTTATTTTAAATTCTAAATGCACGTGACAATAATGACACTTAACATTCTCTTGACTAAAGCTAACGAGTAAAACCTGAGTAAAATTAATAAATATTTTCGTCAAAAGACAAAAAACGAAATGTCAAATAGTTTGCCAAAATGAAAGAAACCATCCATCCACCTTTGATCCACCATAAACACTGTCTGCAGGAAACCACAGAATACAGTAGGTGCCCGAGGATCCATCCACCCTGTGCCTTTTCTTTTGTGACTTATCTAATCAGTGGGAAGACGGCCTAAAAGGGGCGTTACTTCCTGTTTCTTTCATGTATTGACACTGATAAACGGACACTGATAAACGGACACTGATGAAGGGCGAAACCTCTGTCCAATGAATCAGACTTTTTTTTACCTGCAAAAGATAAGCCTCTTCTACTTATAAACACGAGGATTCATTGACAAGGATCTCTCTATTTCCTGAAATGGCTTTTGGAGCATGTAAATAATCAGGAACAAAATAATAGAATTATTTTTTTACTTATGTTGTTCTTAGCTTCACGTTTGAAAGTCTACAACAGGCGAGGGAGGGAGGGAGGGAGGGGGGGGGTATATGACTGTGAGATGCACACTTCTCTCACACTAACCTCTCAACCCCGTCGGTCTGAGTCACTCATATTGGGCAGAGACTCGAGCTCTAACCTGGGAAAAACATGCCTTTTGGGAAAAACAAGAAGGGTTCTTTATTTATTAAATATTCAATAACACGACACGCTGGTTAGAATCCAGTGACTGACACCCTCTCTGCCTGCCCTCCACACAGGGCCACATATCCTCCTTGAAGGAGCTGGTGACCCCTGGCTACGCCTACCTGTGGGTGCGTCCTTCCTACTCCTACCAGCAGGTGGCAGCACTCACCTCGGAGCCCCAGCATGTCGTCTCACTAGTGTTAAGGTAGGGAGTGCTGCTGATGATGATTCTATATCCTGTACGCTGGCGTCATCACCACTAGTCTGGTCCGTTCACATTAATACCTGCACATAGTCCTTTACTATATCTATATCTGTACATGTAGTGGCCAGTAGTAGTCATACTGTCTTTATTGATATACCGGTACTACAACTCTATACATACACACTCAGTAGTACTAATTTGTATATTTTATACCCAGTTTAACCACCTGTACATTGTATATTGCTGTTGCACTTTACTGCTACATTTGCACTCTGGTTGGATGCCAAACCTATTTTTGTTGTACTGTACTTGAATCTAATCTAATATATATACATGTGTGTGTGTGTGTGTGTGTGTGTGTGCGTGTGTGCAGGCTGGTAGAGGAGGGAGGGGAGGGCTTGGCCGTGGAGCGTCTCAATGGGGATCTAAAGGCCCTGGCTAAGCAGACTAAAGCCACCAAGTACAGGGAGCTGATGAAGCTGTTCCGTCTGATTCTCAGTGGTTTACAGGTATATCTGCATTACATCACACGTATCCATACAGACACCTGACACTGTATCATGCTCAGGGTTTCCGTTAGAAAATATTGGTGCCGGTCTCCGTGTCCTGCAAGATTTCAATCTGCCGGTCAAATGGGAAAAATTACGGTCAGAGTTTATTGAGCTTAAAAACAATTGATAGGCAGGCTATATAAAGAATGACATCCTCAAGGCATGTAGATTTATAATATTTTAACTTAAAACTAGGCTACTTTTGCGTATACAGTCATTATATTCCAAATAAAATAAGTCCAGAGACTCTGTGCTGCTGCTGACTTTAAATCAAATAGGTGTCTGTGGGCAGTCGGCCCGACATTAATAAACAGCAGTGTGTTATAATCAAATTTTTATGAGCTAACGAATTCCGTTATATTGGACATTTGTATTAATTATATCAAGCGAATAACTGAGAAATTTGGCAGAGAGAGACGGCAACATTATCGTGAAATATAAACGTTGCGTGATGACTATTATATCTCCGCCTCCGTCCCAACGAAGCACATACCAATAGTATGCAACTGCAGAGCCGCAGAGCCAGCGGCGCTCTCAGTTCCTGTCTGGGGACCGCTCAGCAGCGCCACCCACCCAACAGCTGAATTGCCAATGGCTGAATTGGAGTATTGCACTGTGCGCGCACAACTGTCAGCTCTGCGGCTCTGCAGTTGCATGCTTCTCGCAAATCTAGCTCCCGCTGCCAAACCAAATGAATCTCGACATCGCTTCACCAATAGTCGTTATCAGAACACTACACACATATCATAATAGAACACACATCGTTGTCATTATTAGACCTGCTTGGTGAAGCAACAATGAAACAAATGTAACTATTTTAATACAACAAATTGTGCTTAGAGGGAATTATTTTCACCAGACATTATGACCGGAGAGATTTAAATATGTCGGACTCCAACAGATTTTGCCGGTCAAAAACCGGTAATTACCGGACAACGGAAACCCTGATCATGCTACTATCCTAGCTATTAAACCCCCAATTAGTGATTTTGTTTTTGGGACCATATCAATGTGAGGTATTATTATTCACATACATTCTTGAAGAGTTTAATATGCAGATGGAAAATACTCTATTTGGAAATGAACCCGTTGTAATTCTGAATATAGGTCTTGTTTTACTCATTACCATACATTACTACATTAACCTGTTAATCTGCCGTTAGTAAGTGGTAAATGGACTGCATATTATGTAACAGCTTTTATCCAAAGCTTTTTGCTAGGTGCCAGCCTGTTCATCAGGAGCAGCTAGGGATTCAATGTCTTGCTCAAGGACACCTCAACACGCTGCCGGGAGGAGCCGGAATCGAACCGGGAACCTTCTGATTACCAGACAACGCGCTCTACCTCCTGAGCCACTGCCCACAGTGTTAGTCATTGTATCAAGAGCTCAGTCAATCAACTAGACAGTGGATTGTCTCGTTTCTTATTTTGTGGTGGTGGGTTATACTCACTTGTTCACAGGGTCATTCTAACAGGAAGCATTGCTATAAACCGATAATTCTAACAGGAAGCATTGCTATAAACAGATAATTCTAACAGGAAGCATTGCTATAAACAGATAATTCTAACGGGAAGCATTGCTATAAACAGATAATTCTAACGAGATGCATTGCTATAAACAGATAATTCTAACAGGAAGCATTGCTATAAACCGATAATTCTAACAGGAAGCATTGCTATAAACCGATAATTCTAACGAGATGCATTGCTATAAACAGATAATTCTAACAGGAAGCATTGCTATAAACCGATAATTCTAACAGGATGCTATAAACTAGAGATGTTCCGATACCATTTTTTCCTTCCTGATCCGATTCCGATACCTAAGCTTTGGGTATCGGCCGATACCGATACTGATCCGATACCAGTGCACACATTAATTTTTTTTTTTTTTTTTTACATTATATAAAATTATTATTATAATTATTTTTTACAGCTACTGTTTTATATATACTGTTTTTTAGTAATAACTATAAATGGTATTTATTCAACAACAGGTGATTTTATAGATTAGTATTAGTATCATTAATTGACAACTATCTCAATGAGTTCACCCACGGAATGGTTGATGGGACATTGATTCCGCACGGACGTTATACGTTGTTGCACTCCAGAAGGCTCCGGTAACTTCAGTTTGTAGCAGAGGCGCTGTTGTGATTTTTAATGCACAATAAATATTCAACATTCTCTTTTGAGACTCCGCCTCAGAATCTTATCATTTGGCACTAAAAGCTAAACATTGTCACCGATATGGCTGTACATGTCATTAATTGTGTGCGAGAGGTCGATCAGTTAGCCACATTAGCGTGAGCTAGTGAATTGATGAACCTGATGAATTGAAAATGGGGGACCCTGGTGTAAACAAGACGAAAGTCTTTCTCTGGGCCCCGTTCCATGTACCGGGATAACCGAGTTAGCCGGATAACTTTATCAGGCTAACTGTGTTAGCCTGACTTTCCGATTTCATGTACCTGGATTTCCCAAATCACCATGACAACATATCCAAAAGTTTGAGCCTGCTCGAAAGCAGAGTTCAAGTTCAAGTTAGCCTGAACTATCGCCACGCCCCCGCAAAGAAGTGACAGCCCGTTTCCTGAAACTATTCCCACAGTCTACGATCTGCATTATACCATTCTGAATTACGTTTTTGTGCTCCATTCTTCCAGAGGGGGCTTTTGAAATGTAAAATAGACCCAAAATGCTGATATTAAATTCACTTTGTCCTAAATAATGCACGTTATATATACCGTGGCGACGGTGGCGCTCGCTCGTGCGATGTACACATGATGTGGTTATTTTAATTGTAACTGGGATTAAGATGTCTGATGAGATGCGCTGTTTGACGGATTTGAGAAATTGAATGAGCCGTTGACGTCACATTAATGAATGAGGATAAAGAGATAAACTTCATTCAAAACAACGGATATTCTAAACACGGGTCTCTCGTTCATTAATGTATAAACAATGAATTTATCCCATCTGGCCCAGTGGCCCAGCGGTAGTGCTCATCCCTGCCAGTTCAGCGACCGGGGTTCAAATCCCCGTGTTTCCAATATGATTTTTTTGAATATAATATTAATGATTATACGCCAAAGTAGCCTGGTTTTAAGTTAAAATATTATAAATCTACATGCATTGAGGATGTCATTCTTTATATAGCTCTCAACGTGCACCAAATTGAATTATTCCTATATTGCAAAAAGAAGGAAAAGACTAGGGCCTTGAACCCCGGTCGTCCGTGTGAAAGTCAAAAGAAGAACCCGTTACACCACAGAGAAGATAAGTAAAAGATTGACTATACATCAATCAATGGGTAAGAGAGCCGTATCGTAATTCTGTATAACAGTTAACTAATAATTTTCGCTAGCAAGATCTCATTTGATTATTCAATCCAGCAGGCAAGTTTAAAGAAATATAATCTGATTGATTGAGGTAATGAGGGACTTAGAATTAGCCTATAGATAACGCATTTAACTTGTCGGCGAGGCGATTGAGCCTATTGCAATCTGTCAATAAAGTCTTAAATCAATTAATCAATCAATGCCGTTGAGAATCAGGGTCTCTGCCATCGATACGTGCTGGCTTTCCACCTAAAACGGGAGCGCGCATCTAGCCTGACTTGAGCCTGACTCTCAAGTCTGGCTTGAGTTAACGAGACTGAATCCTCCTTTGTGAAACAGGAAAATCCCGGCTTTGAACATCGGGTTAACTGAAGCTGGATAATGGACATGTTGATCGACTTAGTTGAACCACGTACATGGAACGGGGCCCTGGTCTGCATCCCCTTAACAATTGTGTGTATTGAGCTGTACTGTATTGTACCCATTCTGCAATCTGTTAATAAAGTTTTCAATCAATCAATCAATCAAGCTAGGTTAGCGTTAGCTAACGTTAGATGGAAATACAAACAATGTAACGTTACTGATGAAAAAGTGATTTACCTTGGAATACTCCTGTGCCAACTTGCTGTACTGCTTGCAGGTTTGCAGCCATTATTGTTGGATTATGAATAGCCCCAACTTTAGCCAAGGTAACGTTAAAGCTAAAAGTAGCTTTCGGTTAGCGCTTCAGCTAATGCTAAATAACACCAGCAACGAACACATCAGAGCTCCCCGTCAACACCCCTCTCTCGGGACGATGGCATTTAAGAAAGTATCTGCTGTTAAAATGACAAACAGCATTGACACTTTAATTCACGGTCGATTAAAAACACGTTTGTTTTATAATGCTCACTCAGCAGACCGCAGTGTTGTTGATAAATTACGTCATATGGTATCGGAGGCTAGACTTTCGGCGTACTCGCCGATACCGATACCAGCATTTTAGGCAGTATCGGCGGCATTTCCGATACTGGTATCGGTATCGGAACAACTCTACTATAAACCGATAATTCTAACAGGATGCATTGCTATAAACCGATAATTCTAACAGGATTCATTGCTATAAACCGATAATTCTAACAGGATTCATTGCTATAAACCGATAATTCTAACAGGATGCATTGCTATAAACCGATAATTCTAACAGGAAGCATTGCTATAAACAGATAATTCTAACAGGATTCATTGCTATAAACAGATCATTCTAACGGGATGCATTGCTATAACCAGATAGTTCTAACAGGATGCATTGCTATGAAGTTTATAGCAATGCATCCTGTTAGAACTATCTGTTTATAGCAATGCATCCATCTGTTTATAGTATAAACAGATAGTTCTAACAGGATGCATTGCTATAAACAGATCATTTTAACAGGATGCTATAAACGGATAATTCTAACATGATGCTATAAACATATAATTCTAACATGATGCTATAAACAGATAATTCTAACAGGAAGCATTGCTATAAACAGATAGTTCTAACATGATGCTATAAACGGATTGCAGTTGTCCCATTATTGGAACACCTGTTGTCTACTGCTTGCTTAGATGTCTGTTGTGTGGTGATGGAACAGGAATACTGCGAATAACCCTGAGGTTGTTGAAAGGGTCCAACTTCTCAAAATATTAACGGAGAGTCTGTTTACCGGGGGCCGGCGTCTTGGTTGGAAAGTAAAACTCTTTATTTTCACTCCAAGTTGCATTCGATTCATCACGGCAGCGCCCAGTAAACGGAAAGACTCTCCATTGTAATTAATTTTGAAGAAGTTGGACTGTTTCAACAACTTCGGGGTAAGTGTTTGACAAATAAGTGGCCCGGACTTTATGTTTTTAGGTCATATAAACATGCTTCTGAGTAAGTACAATGAGTAAGTACAAGCTAGCAAAGCGTAGCCAGTAACCAGCGACTGTACCTGTAGCTGTGTATACATACTGTACAATACATGTAGCTGTGTGTATACATACTGTATGCAGCTGTGTATACATACTGTACAATACATGTAGTTGTGTATACATACTATACATGTAACTGTGTATACATACTGTACCTGTAGCTGTGTATACATACTGTACAATACATGTAGCTGTGTGTATACATACTGTATGCAGCTGTGTATACATACTGTACAATACATGTAGTTGTGTATACATACTATACATGTAACTGTATACATACTGTACATGTAGCTGTGTATACATACACAATATCCATGCAAAGCCTATTGCTTCAACAAACCAACCCAGAAACAGGGTCAAGTGTGTTTCCTGTACAAAGCAGAAGCTAGTCTTTTACTGAATAGAAAATGGAAGATTGGATAACAAGCATGTTTCTACCTCGACAAGCTCACTTCTGCTGCCACTATCCTCACTATCCTACAACTTGTCAGCAGCACCGCTATATATTGTCACAAATATACACTTTTTTTTGGCTCATTCATCCTAGAGGTTGTATTGTTATTATCATGTAGGACACCAGAAACATGCTCACGGACCCATTTTGGGTCCGACCCATAATTTAGGGAACACTGTAGCGTCGCTCTGACCACTCATGCAAATAGCATTAGTATTTAATGTACTACTCCTTGCTGTGGTCATTCATGTAGTACTCCTTACTGTGGTCATGTAGCACTCCTTATTGTGGTCATTCATGTAGTACTCCTTGCTGTGGTCATGTAGCACTCCTTATTGTGGTCATTCATGTAGTACTCCTTACTGTGGTTGTTCATGTAGTACTACTCCTTACTGTGGTCATGTAGCACTCCTTATTGTGGTCATTCATGTAGTACTCCTTACTGTGGTTGTTCATGTAGTACTACTACTTACTGTGGTCATGTAGCACTCCTTATTGTGGTCATTCATGTAGTACTCCTTACTGTGGTTGTTCATGTAGTACTACTACTTACTGTGGTCATGTAGCACTCCTTATTGTGGTCATTCATGTAGTACTCCTTACTGTGGTCATGTAGCACTCCTTATTGTGGTCATTCATGTAGTACTCCTTACTGTGGTCATGTAGCACTCCTTATTGTGGTCATTCATGTAGTACTACTACTTACTGTGGAACGCCCTACCCAAAGCTGTAAAGGAATGTCAATCACTACCCACTTTCAAAACCACTCAAAGAACACCTACTGTTGTGAAGGATCAGATTAAACCAAATATGTATATTTATTTATATATATATATTTAATTGTATTTGTATATCGTTTGATATCCCCTGTATATTCCTTGTACAATATGCATTGAATATCCCCGTTTCTACTAAACAGCCCATAATAGTTTCATTCTACCATTGGACTAGAACCTGGCGCCAGGTTGCCATACCCCTAGGTTCAAGTTCAATCGTGCCGCCTAACATGTCGAGGCAGCCCCCGGTTCCGCGCAGTAATATGCCGGGCGAAATACGTGTGGTACTATTTGTTCATAGCGCATATATATATGACGCTCGTAAAGTAGAACTTTCTTTTAGTCCAGTTCTTTACCCTCCAACAGAGTGACAGACGCAAAAGCCTCCCCACGAAGCACGTGCGGTGTAGTAGGGCCTACTTGGCCCAGAATAGGCATTGAGATATCGTGTAGATTAATAGTTGAATGGTCATAGTTTGGCACCATACCGTCGAGTTGGACGTATTCTATTAAGCTAATAATAGTCTATTTATGTATGGTGCATCGTTCGGTTCGAGTTCTACAGTTATCAGTACCCCCATCGTTCCTGACGTTATCTGGACGCTTATCCAGGCTGGTCAGACCCCTAGTGGTGATTGCATCCGAGGAGCTCCGGGTCAAGAGCGACTGGACCTGTATATTGGATTACTCTACCCGACGACGGCGAGCCTTCCACGGCTCTTGGATTATGCTTTATGTGCTTTGATTATTCCATGGATAAAGGCCAACACTGTCGAGTGTTGGAATTACCCCCCGGAGAGGACTACAGGTGAGGCGGCGCTCTACACGTGAGGTCGCACCACGTCTCTCCGTTGTGGACCGGCAGATACCGTTCCACAGAGGGTCCAGCTGTGTTCGTCTACGGCCCGAAGTTCTGTGGGCACTGGGTCTAAGACTTTGGATTCTCCCAAGACACCGTCGGCCAGATGGGATACCGCCAGCGACTTCTCTAACCCCCCCCTCCTACTGTCTTACAACCAGCGGGACCCCCCCCCCCCCTTAGTGTATCCAGCTATAATTATTTAAGTACTATCGCTATCGTTTCCTAAATATTCCAGGTTGTATACTTACTCCCTGCGCAACCAGAGATTGGACATTCAATGTTGATTTACCTACGAATACTCATTTGCCATAAAAGTGCATACTTAACATTTCAAATCATAAATGTAATTAAGTGAATATTGTGTACACCCTTTGCTGTATTAAATATTCGATTTGGTCCATTTGTGTTGGTTCGTTTCATCAGGTGGGAAAGTGTTCATCATACTTATATCTTGTACTGGGTGGCCAGAAGTTAAAGTACATGAGGTAGTGGTATTAAATATCATATCTAACAATACAGTCAGGGAATTGTACCCCTCAGCTACAATTGGTCCTTCGAGCCGGATGGTAACTAGTGTAATATTAATATAGTGTTATTAATATCGAAATGGCCTATGATGAACACTCCACGAAACGATCCTCCTAACCTAGAACGCCCGCGGCGCAGACGACAGACACCTCAGTACTTAGAGGCTTACACTGTCAGTCAACTACCTAGCCTTCGACAAACGGTAAACGTAGTAAAAGTAGAAAGTAAAATTATGTCTGACCTTAACGACCAGGTTTCCCCGACCACAGAGGCCCTAGTAGGTCCTAATGTAACTGACCAAGCCCACGGTGGAGACCAGGAGGGAATTGACATGCCTTTACCCCCCGCCACTACTAAAGAAGTAGTCCCCGACACGCCCCGGGAGGAAGACAACCCTACAGAGAGAGAACTCTGCACGGAAGAAGAAGAGGAGAGCGCCGAGGAACTAGAGCTCCAGGACTCCCCAACGAGTACCCCCAGGAGCGGTTCACGCAGGAGCGGCTCACCTCCACTACCACCTTCCCCCAGCGAAGCGGAGAGGATACTACAACAGGCGTTCCTCGTCAGCCTGACAGCCTCTACCGAACGCGATCGGCTCCAAGCACAGACGCTTAGCGAGCGCGAACGTCTCCAAGCCCAGGCGACCAGCGAGCGCGAACACCTCCAAGCACAGCAACGGAGCGAAGAACAGCGCACGAGTCTGGAGATGAGACGCTTCCAGATGGAAGAGAATATGGCAAGAGACCGCGCCGACGCCCAGCGCACCGCTGCCGGTGCCCAAAGAGACGCAGAGCGCGACAGACTACAAGCGCAACTAATAGAGCAGCTGATCAAAAGGACAACTCCCTCTCCCTCCGCCAGGGGCTCAAGGAACTCGTCGAGACAGCAGTCAAGAGCAGCGTCACCGCAACGAGCAAGCGACCCTGAACTTGACCAACAGACCGAGTCTAGACCCCCCGCAGACCCCCTTCCCATACCGGTCCAAGCGAGACCCAGCTACAAGGAAGGAGCGGCCTACACTGCGGAGAAGCTAAATAAACGATTACAAGATCTGGAAGATTTGATAGAAGAAGAAGAGGGAGAAGAGGAGAACCAAGCCCGACGACAGCACAGTACTCCACCGGACCAGGAGGTCCCATACAGTCCAGGCTATACCCCCGTGGCGCTGCGCTACAGACCCCCGACTCTATTTACGGGTGAGCACGACGCACGACCAGCCCCGAGGAACAGTACCTGGACCAGCGGGCCATGGTACCCTGCCAGTACCGGCCCACAGCGAGGCGCAAGAGGGGACTCGCCCAGGAGGTCTCTCCCCCAACGCTCGCCGATGTATTCGCCATCCACGGCGTCATACAACGCCACGCCATCAATCCAAGACTTCGTCTATGAGAGTCGAGCACAGTACACGGAGCTCCGGATGTGCTTAGAGACAATGCTGGCGGATGTCATTGATGAACGCCACAAGTATGCAATATTATTGAAGCACCTGAAAGTACAGCGAGCACACAATATAGCGCTAGCCTATGCTACCTCCTCGACCCCATACACAGCGGCCCTTGCAGCGCTGGATCAAAGATATGGACGTATATGGGATTACGTAATCCAGGAGATAAGGCATATTGACCGCCTACCCCCAGCCACAGACAATCGCTCACTGGATGACCTGTCAATCAAAGTGCAGTCCCTGGTGGGGATGCTGGGAGCTCAACGGGAGAAGGGCAGGCATGAGCTGTACGCCAACTCTAACGTTGAGAGGATTTTGGAGAAGCTGCCACCCGCAAGACAGGAGCGCTTTCGGCGGCAGAGGGACTACCGAGATCCCGACGGCCCCGAGCCATCCCTCCTTGATCTGGCCGACTTCCTGGCGAGAGAGGTCAGCAGCTTACGACTGGACACCTTCGGGCGGAGCACGCCAAGCTCCAGAGAGGGACCCAGGAGAATAAATGATGGAAGAAGATCGGTGACTGTCATGCACCAATCAGAGTCAGTACCGAGCAGTAAGAGTCACAGCACCCCCTCGAGGAAGGAGAAGTGGAAGATAGCGTGTCCCTACTGTGAGAAAGAACACTGGCTGTCACAATGTGACACATTCACAAAGATGAATGCAGAAGAAGTGAGCCAATGGATAAAGTCCAACCGGCGCTGTTATCGATGTGCGCGGCCCCACATGGCAGCCGAATGCCGCCTAAAGAAAAGGTGCAGCCGGTGCGATGGAGCCCATCTAGATATACTACACGATAGTAACGGAAGATGGCCTACACCTGCACCACGGAGCGGCACCAAGGCAAGTGTCATGTACATTGACCCCGCCAGCAGCAACGGAGCTCAAGTGCTCTTAAAGGTAGTCCGTGTGACATTGAGCTACCAGGATAAAGTCATGGACACTTACGCCGTCCTTGATGACGGGTCAGAGAAGACCCTTCTGCTCGCCTCCGCTGCGACTCAACTGGGACTGCGGGGGAGCAAGAACGAAATGACGATTCGGACAATAAGAAGAGATTTGAAGACGATAAAGGGCGAGAATGTCTCCTTCACTATCGCAGCCAACGGGCAGCCAGAGCGACAGTACAAGATCACAAATGCTTTCACCAGCCAAGAAATAGGACTCTCGCAGTACACCTACCCTGTCACCAAGTTGATGGATAGATATGTGCACCTGCGCCAATTACCTATCCCGCTCATAAACGGCGCTACCCCGACCCTGTTGATAGGCTCCGACCATGCAGAACTCATAGTCCCGATTGACCGGGTCCACACCGGTCCCCGAGGCTGTCCTGCAGCCGTCGAGACCCGCTTAGGATGGACATTACAAGGCCCCCTCGCTAAATCTCTCAACCGAACCGCAGCCACTAGCTGCTTCCACTCCCGAACGACAGAAGAAGACACCACTCTCCTGCAGCATGTCGAGAGGCTATGGACCCTAGAGACAATGCCCTTTAAGAACGGAAAGAAAGACATTCGCTCTAAAGAAGACATTTACGCCATCCACCTACTCGAGCAGGGGACAAAGAGAGTCACAGTCGGCGGAGTGATGAGATACGCAACTCCACTCCTATGGAGAGAGAGGATCGGAGATGAGAACCCATCCATCTACCAGTGGGAAGTACTCCCCTTCGGAACCACATGCAGCCCGTGCTGTGCTACATTTGCACTACAGAAACACGTCACAGAGGACCCAGCAGCAAATGAAGAGGTCCAACACAGTGTGAAGAACAGTTTCTACGTAGACAACTGTCTACAAAGCGTCTCGACTCAAGAAGAAGCCGAGGCTCTCCTAATCAAGTTACGCGCCTCCCTAATCAAAGGAGGCTTTGATCTCAGGCAGTGGGCCAGCAGTGACCCGCACGTATTGCGTAGCCTCTCCTCCGCAGACAAGGCTGCCAGCAGCGAGACCTGGATGGCGACAATCCCAGGAGAAGCCCAAGAAATGACACTAGGATTAGTCTGGCGCTTCAAAACAGACTCGCTCCACTACAGACACAAACCCTTGGCTCCAGAGCAAGGAAGGTCGGCGGCGATACCGACCACCAGACGGAGTGTGTACAGAACACTCGCCAGACAATATGACCCGCTGGGATGTATTCTACCTTACACCACCAGGGCAAAGATGATTGTACAAGCACTATGGGACAAGGACCAGGGCTGGGACGACCCAATACCCGCACACCTTGCCTCAACATGGAGAGAGTGGGAGACGGAACTCCGCTCACTCCCAGGTGTCAACATACGCCGCAGCTACTTCCCATCCACAGTGAGGCCAGAGACATGCGAGATTGAGCTACACGTCTTCAGCGATGCCTCCGAAGTAGCCTACGGATCGGTTGCTTATTTGCGTGCCCAAGAGAGGGGAGGAGAGATACACACTGCTTTCATACTGGCCCGCTCAAGGATAGCCCCACGTAAGCAACAATCTATCCCACGTCTAGAGCTCTGCGCAGCCCTCGCAGGAGCGCATCTAGCCACGTTAATCCAACGTGAACTCACCATTCCGGTGCATAGAACAATCTTGTGGTCAGATTCCACGACAGTACTCGCATGGATTAAGTCTGATTCATGCAGATACAAAGTCTTCGTGGGAGTCAGAGTCACCGAGATCCAGGAACTAACAGAAGAAGCAAGCTGGAGATATGTGGATACCAAACACAACCCAGCTGACGTCATCACCCGGGGAATGTCCCTGGATGACCTAACCCGTCACAACATCTACAGTGACGGACCAGCATTCCTCCAGCTCCCGGAAGGAGATTGGCCTACGCCCACCCCGAGGGAAGCAAGTAGAGAGGAGGCTGAGAACAAGAAGCCTATGTTCTGTGGACTGAGCACTGTCGCCTCCACAGACCCGAACATAGATGACTGCATTACCCTAGAGAGTGCGCAACAAAGGACATTCCTGCGGCACCACCCAGAGATTCAGTCCACCACTGACATGTCAGCAGCTGACTACGAAGAAGCAGAACTTCTTCTACTACAACGAGCCCAGAGAGACTCGTTCCCCGATGAGCTAGACTGTCTACAGGGAGGAAACCCCGTCCCATCAGACAGCAGACTGATTCACCTGGCACCAGAGAGTGACGCACATAATCTCATCAGAGTGGGTGGTCGCCTGCGGAGAGCCCCCGATCTACCAGATGACATTAAGCACCCGATCGTCTTGAACAGCCGACACAAGGTCACAGAGCTGATCATAAAGAAATACGATGAGGATGTGCACCACGCCGGAGCAGAGAGAGTCTTCGCGGAGATCAGACGTCGTTATTGGATATTACAAGGGAGAGAAGCAGTACGGCGCTTCCAGCGAACCTGTCTAGACTGCCGTAAGTGGCGCGCGCAGCCCAGCATACCACGGATGGCTGACCTACCCCCCTGTCGCCTCCGAATCGGCGACAAGCCATTCCACTCCACAGGCATGGACTGTTTTGGCCCGTTGTATATAAAAAGAGGAAGAGGCACCGAGAAGCGGTGGGGTATTGTATTCAAATGCATGACCACCAGAGCGATACATATCGAGCTCCTTCCGACCATGAGCACAGACTCATTCCTTATGGCCTTCCGGAGATTCATATCACGGAAAGGACAACCGTCTACATTGTTGTCTGATCACGGGACCAACTTCAAAGGCGGAGAAAGAGAGCTGAGAGAGAGCTTCCAAGCTATGGGCCCAGAACTTAAGACCCACCTCGCTCCAGCCCAGGTTGACTTCCAGTTTAATCCCCCAAACGCACCCCACTTCGGTGGAACCTGGGAACGAGAAGTACGCTCTATAAAGACAGCCCTGTATGCCGTACTCGGAGCCCAGACTGTGGCAGAGGAAGTCCTAATGACAGTCCTCACGGAGATCGAGGGAGTATTGAACTCCAAGCCCCTCGGTTACGTCTCCAGTGATGTAGCAGATGTCGACCCAGTCACCCCCAACACACTCCTAATGGGGCGGCTGGACCCCGCGCTACCCCAGACAATGTACAGGCCCGAAGAAGCGAACGGCCGAAGAATGTGGAGGTACAGCCAAGTACTAGCTGACAAGTTTTGGAGCAGCTTCCTACTTCACTACCTACCGTCTCTACAGACCCGCCAGAAGTGGGTAAAAGAGAGAGACAATTTGACAGAAGGAACAGTCGTCATGATAGTTGACCAGTCACTCCCCAGAGCTATGTGGCCGGCTGGCCGCGTACGCAAAGTGATCACCGGTGCTGATGGCAAGGTCCGAGCAGCTGAAGTACTCGTCCAAGGGCGCACCTACACACGGCCCGTGGCGAGGCTCATAGAACTGCCCCGACTCCCAGATACTATCGATGATGACCATGACCCTATGACTTTGTGAGTTGACTGACCTTACAGCGGACCTTGAGTGGAAGACAGTGCGGTTAATCTGTCTCTGCTTAGCTAATTAGGTGGGACTAATTAGGGGGGCGGCTGTTGTGAAGGATCAGATTAAACCGAATATGTATATTTATTTATATATATATATTTAATTGTATTTGTATATCGTTTGATATCCCCTGTATATTCCTTGTACAATATGCATTGAATATCCCCGTTTCTACTAAACAGCCCATAATAGTTTCATTCTACCATTGGACTAGAACCTGGCGCCAGGTTGCCATACCCCTAGGTTCAAGTTCAATCGTGCCGCCTAACATGTCGAGGCAGCCCCCGGTTCCGCGCAGTAATATGCCGGGCGAAATACGTGTGGTACTATTTGTTCATAGCGCATATATATATGACGCTCGTAAAGTAGAACTTTCTTTTAGTCCAGTTCTTTACCCTCCAACAGAGTGACAGACGCAAAAGCCTCCCCACGAAGCACGTGCGGTGTAGTAGGGCCTACTTGGCCCAGAATAGCTGTTGTGAAGGATCAGATTAAACCGAATATGTATATTTATTTATATATATATATTTAATTGTATTTGTATATCGTTTGATATCCCCTGTATATTCCTTGTACAATATGCATTGAATATCCCCGTTTCTACTAAACAGCCCATAATAGTTTCATTCTACCATTGGACTAGAACCTGGCGCCAGGTTGCCATACCCCTAGGTTCAAGTTCAATCGTGCCGCCTAACATGTCGAGGCAGCCCCCGGTTCCGCGCAGTAATATGCCGGGCGAAATACGAATGGTACTATTTGTTCATAGCGCATATATATATGACGCTCGTAAAGTAGAACTTTCTTTTAGTCCAGTTCTTTACCCTCCAACAGAGTGACAGACGCAAAAGCCTCCCCACGAAGCACGTGCGGTGTAGTAGGGCCTACTTGGCCCAGAATAGGCATTGAGATATCGTGTAGATTAATAGTTGAATGGTCATAGTTTGGCACCATACCGTCGAGTTGGACGTATTCTATTAAGCTAATAATAGTCTATTTATGTATGGTGCATCGTTCGGTTCGAGTTCTACAGTTATCAGTACCCCCATCGTTCCTGACGTTATCTGGACGCTTATCCAGGCTGGTCAGACCCCTAGTGGTGATTGCATCCGAGGAGCTCCGGGTCAAGAGCGACTGGACCTGTATATTGGATTACTCTACCCGACGACGGCGAGCCTTCCACGGCTCTTGGATTATGCTTTATGTGCTTTGATTATTCCATGGATAAAGGCCAACACTGTCGAGTGTTGGAATTACCCCCCGGAGAGGACTACAGGTGAGGCGGCGCTCTACACGTGAGGTCGCACCACGTCTCTCCGTTGTGGACCGGCAGATACCGTTCCACAGAGGGTCCAGCTGTGTTCGTCTACGGCCCGAAGTTCTGTGGGCACTGGGTCTAAGACTTTGGATTCTCCCAAGACACCGTCGGCCAGATGGGATACCGCCAGCGACTTCTCTAACCCCCCCCTCCTACTGTCTTACAACCAGCGGGACCCCCCCCCCCCCCCCCTTAGTGTATCCAGCTATAATTATTTAAGTACTATCGCTATCGTTTCCTAAATATTCCAGGTTGTATACTTACTCCCTGCGCAACCAGAGATTGGACATTCAATGTTGATTTACCTACGAATACTCATTTGCCATAAAAGTGCATACTTAACATTTCAAACCATAAATGTAATTAAGTGAATATTGTGTACACCCTTTGCTGTATTAAATATTCGATTTGGTCCATTTGTGTTGGTTCGTTTCATCAGGTGGGAAAGTGTTCATCATACTTATATCTTGTACTGGGTGGCCAGAAGTTAAAGTACATGAGGTAGTGGTATTAAATATCATATCTAACAATACAGTCAGGGAATTGTACCCCTCAGCTACAATTGGTCCTTCGAGCCGGAGGGTAACTAGTGTAATATTAATATAGTGTTATTAATATCGAAATGGCCTATGATGAACACTCCACGAAACGATCCTCCTAACCTAGAACGCCCGCGGCGCAGACGACAGACACCTCAGTACTTAGAGGCTTACACTGTCAGTCAACTACCTAGCCTTCGACAAACGGTAAACGTAGTAAAAGTAGAAAGTAAAATTATGTCTGACCTTAACGACCAGGTTTCCCCGACCACAGAGGCCCTAGTAGGTCCTAATGTAACTGACCAAGCCCACGGTGGAGACCAGGAGGGAATTGACATGCCTTTACCCCCCGCCACTACTAAAGAAGTAGTCCCCGACACGCCCCGGGAGGAAGACAACCCTACAGAGAGAGAACTCTGCACGGAAGAAGAAGAGGAGAGCGCCGAGGAACTAGAGCTCCAGGACTCCCCAACGAGTACCCCCAGGAGCGGTTCACGCAGGAGCGGCTCACCTCCACTACCGCCTTCCCCCAGCGAAGCGGAGAGGATACTACAACAGGCGTTCCTCGTCAGCCTGACAGCCTCTACCGAATGCGATCGGCTCCAAGCACAGACGCTTAGCGAGCGCGAACGTCTCCAAGCCCAGGCGACCAGCGAGCGCGAACACCTCCAAGCACAGCAACGGAGCGAAGAACAGCGCACAAGTCTGGAGATGAGACGCTTCCAGATGGAAGAGAATATGGCAAGAGACCGCGCCGACGCCCAGCGCACCGCTGCCGGTGCCCAAAGAGACGCAGAGCGCGACAGACTACAAGCGCAACTAATAGAGCAGCTGATCAAAAGGACAACTCCCTCTCCCTCCGCCAGGGGCTCAAGGAACTCGTCGAGACAGCAGTCAAGAGCAGCGTCACCGCAACGAGCAAGCGACCCTGAACTTGACCAACAGACCGAGTCTAGACCCCCCGCAGACCCCCTTCCCATACCGGTCCAAGCGAGACCCAGCTACAAGGAAGGAGCGGCCTACACTGCGGAGAAGCTAAATAAACGATTACAAGATCTGGAAGATTTGATAGAAGAAGAAGAAGAGGGAGAAGAGGAGAACCAAGCCTGACGACAGCACAGTACTCCACCGGACCAGGAGGTCCCATACAGTCCAGGCTATACCCCCGTGGCGCTGCGCTACAGACCCCCGACTCTATTTACGGGTGAGCACGACGCACGACCAGCCCCGAGGAACAGTACCTGGACCAGCGGGCCATGGTACCCTGCCAGTACCGGCCCACAGCGAGGCGCAAGAGGGGACTCGCCCAGGAGGTCTCTCCCCCAACGCTCGCCGATGTATTCGCCATCCACGGCGTCATACAACGCCACGCCATCAATCCCAGACTTCGTCTATGAGAGTCGAGCACAGTACACGGAGCTCCGGATGTGCTTAGAGACAATGCTGGCGGATGTCATTGATGAACGCCACAAGTATGCAATATTATTGAAGCACCTGAAAGTACAGCGAGCACACAATATAGCGCTAGCCTATGCTACCTCCTCGACCCCATACACAGCGGCCCTTGCAGCGCTGGATCAAAGATATGGACGTATATGGGATTACGTAATCCAGGAGATAAGGCATATTGACCGCCTACCCCCAGCCACAGACAATCGCTCACTAGATGACCTGTCAATCAAAGTGCAGTCCCTGGTGGGGATGCTGGGAGCTCAACGGGAGAAGGGCAGGCATGAGCTGTACGCCAACTCTAACGTTGAGAGGATTTTGGAGAAGCTGCCACCCGCAAGACAGGAGCGCTTTCGGCGGCAGAGGGACTACCGAGATCCCGACGGCCCCGAGCCATCCCTCCTTGATCTGGCCGACTTCCTGGCGAGAGAGGTCAGCAGCTTACGACTGGACACCTTCGGGCGGAGCACGCCAAGCTCCAGAGAGGGACCCAGGAGAATAAATGATGGAAGAAGATCGGTGACTGTCATGCACCAATCAGAGTCAGTACCGAGCAGTAAGAGTCACAGCACCCCCTCGAGGAAGGAGAAGTGGAAGATAGCGTGTCCCTACTGTGAGAAAGAACACTGGCTGTCACAATGTGACACATTCATAAAGATGAATGCAGAAGAAGTGAGCCAATGGATAAAGTCCAACCGGCGCTGTTATCGATGTGCGCGGCCCCACATGGCAGCCGAATGCCGCCTAAAGAAAAGGTGCAGCCGGTGCGATGGAGCCCATCTAGATATACTACACGATAGTAACGGAAGACGGCCTACACCTGCACCACGGAGCGGCACCAAGGCAAGTGTCATGTACATTGACCCCGCCAGCAGCAACGGAGCTCAAGTGCTCTTAAAGGTAGTCCGTGTGACATTGAGCTACCAGGATAAAGTCATGGACACTTACGCCGTCCTTGATGACGGGTCAGAGAAGACCCTTCTGCTCGCCTCCGCTGCGACTCAACTGGGACTGCGGGGGAGCAAGAACGAAATGACGATTCGGACAATAAGAAGAGATTTGAAGACGATAAAGGGCGAGAATGTCTCCTTCACTATCGCAGCCAACGGGCAGCCAGAGCGACAGTACAAGATCACAAATGCTTTCACCAGCCAAGAAATAGGACTCTCGCAGTACACCTACCCTGTCACCAAGTTGATGGATAGATATGTGCACCTGCGCCAATTACCTATCCCGCTCATAAACGGCGCTACCCCGACCCTGTTGATAGGCTCCGACCATGCAGAACTCATAGTCCCGATTGACCGGGTCCACACCGGTCCCCGAGGCTGTCCTGCAGCCGTCGAGACCCGCTTAGGATGGACATTACAAGGCCCCCTCGCTAAATCTCTCAACCGAACCGCAGCCACTAGCTGCTTCCACTCCCGAACGACAGAAGAAGACACCACTCTCCTGCAGCATGTCGAGAGGCTATGGACCCTAGAGACAATGCCCTTTAAGAACGGAAAGAAAGACATTCGCTCTAAAGAAGACATTTACGCCATCCACCTACTCGAGCAGGGGACAAAGAGAGTCACAGTCGGCGGAGTGATGAGATACGCAACTCCACTCCTATGGAGAGAGAGGATCGGAGATGAGAACCCATCCATCTACCAGTGGGAAGTACTCCCCTTCGGAACCACATGCAGCCCGTGCTGTGCTACATTTGCACTACAGAAACACGTCACAGAGGACCCAGCAGCAAATGAAGAGGTCCAACACAGTGTGAAGAACAGTTTCTACGTAGACAACTGTCTACAAAGCGTCTCGACTCAAGAAGAAGCCGAGGCTCTCCTAATCAAGTTACGCGCCTCCCTAATCAAAGGAGGCTTTGATCTCAGGCAGTGGGCCAGCAGTGACCCGCACGTATTGCGCAGCCTCTCCTCCGCAGACAAGGCTGCCAGCAGCGAGACCTGGATGGCGACAATCCCAGGAGAAGCCCAAGAAATGACACTAGGATTAGTCTGGCGCTTCAAAACAGACTCGCTCCACTACAGACACAAACCCTTGGCTCCAGAGCAAGGAAGGTCGGCGGCGATACCGACCACCAGACGGAGTGTGTACAGAACACTCGCCAGACAATATGACCCGCTGGGATGTATTCTACCTTACACCACCAGGGCAAAGATGATTGTACGAGCACTATGGGACAAGGACCAGGGCTGGGACGACCCAATACCCGCACACCTTGCCTCAACATGGAGAGAGTGGGAGACGGAACTCCGCTCACTCCCAGGTGTCAACATACGCCGCAGCTACTTCCCATCCACAGTGAGGCCAGAGACATGCGAGATTGAGCTACACGTCTTCAGCGATGCCTCCGAAGTAGCCTACGGATCGGTTGCTTATTTGCGTGCCCAAGAGAGGGGAGGAGAGATACACACTGCTTTCATACTGGCCCGCTCAAGGATAGCCCCACGTAAGCAACAATCTATCCCACGTCTAGAGCTCTGCGCAGCCCTCGCAGGAGCGCATCTAGCCACGTTAATCCAACGTGAACTCACCATTCCGGTGCATAGAACAATCTTGTGGTCAGATTCCACGACAGTACTCACATGGATTAAGTCTGATTCATGCAGATACAAAGTCTTCGTGGGAGTCAGAGTCACCGAGATCCAGGAACTAACAGAAGAAGCAAGCTGGAGATATGTGGATACCAAACACAACCCAGCTGACGTCATCACCCGGGGAATGTCCCTGGATGACCTAACCCGTCACAACATCTACAGTGACGGACCAGCATTCCTCCAGCTCCCGGAAGGAGATTGGCCTACGCCCACCCCGAGGGAAGCAAGTAGAGAGGAGGCTGAGAACAAGAAGCCTATGTTCTGTGGACTGAGCACTGTCGCCTCCACAGACCCGAACATAGATGACTGCATTACCCTAGAGAGTGCGCAACAAAGGACATTCCTGCGGCACCACCCAGAGATTCAGTCCACCACTGACATGTCAGCAGCTGACTACGAAGAAGCAGAACTTCTTCTACTACAACGAGCCCAGAGAGACTCGTTCCCCGATGAGCTAGACTGTCTACAGGGAGGAAACCCCGTCCCATCAGACAGCAGACTGATTCACCTGGCACCAGAGAGTGACGCACATAATCTCATCAGAGTGGGTGGTCGCCTGCGGAGAGCCCCCGATCTACCAGATGACATTAAGCACCCGATCGTCTTGAACAGCCGACACAAGGTCACAGAGCTGATCATAAAGAAATACGACGAGGATGTGCACCACGCCGGAGCAGAGAGAGTCTTCGCGGAGATCAGACGTCGTTATTGGATATTACAAGGGAGAGAAGCAGTACGGCGCTTCCAGCGAACCTGTCTAGACTGCCGTAAGTGGCGCGCGCAGCCCAGCATACCACGGATGGCTGACCTACCCCCCTGTCGCCTCCGAATCGGCGACAAGCCATTCCACTCCACAGGCATGGACTGTTTTGGCCCGTTGTATATAAAAAGAGGAAGAGGCACCGAGAAGCGGTGGGGTATTGTATTCAAATGCATGACCACCAGAGCGATACATATCGAGCTCCTTCCGACCATGAGCACAGACTCATTCCTTATGGCCTTCCGGAGATTCATATCACGGAAAGGACAACCGTCTACATTGTTGTCTGATCACGGGACCAACTTCAAAGGCGGAGAAAGAGAGCTGAGAGAGAGCTTCCAAGCTATGGGCCCAGAACTTAAGACCCACCTCGCTCCAGCCCAGGTTGACTTCCAGTTTAATCCCCCCAACGCACTCCTAATGGTGCGGCTGGACCCCGCGCTACCCCAGACAATGTGCAGGCCCGAAGAAGCGAACGGCCGAAGAATGTGGAGGTACAGCCAAGTACTAGCTGACAAGTTTTGGAGCAGCTTCCTACTTCACTACCTACCGTCTCTACAGACCCGCCAGAAGTGGGTAAAAGAGAGAGACAATTTGACAGAAGGAACAGTCATCATGATAGTTGACCAGTCACTCCCCAGAGCTATGTGGCCGGCTGGCCGCGTAAGCAAAGTGATCACCGGTGCCGATGGCAAGGTCCGAGCAGCTGAAGTACTCGTCCAAGGGCGCACCTACACACGGCCCGTGGCGAGGCTCATAGAACTGCCCCGACTCCCAGATACTATCGATGATGACCATGACCCTATGACTTTGTGAGTTGACTGACCTTACAGCGGACCTTGAGTGGAAGACAGTGCGGTTAATCTGTCTCTGCTTAGCTAATTAGGTGGGACTAATTAGGGGGCGGCTGTTGTGAAGGATCAGATTAAACCGAATATGTATATTTATTTATATATATATATTTAATTGTATTTGTATATCGTTTGATATCCCCTGTATATTCCTTGTACAATATGCATTGAATATCCCCGTTTCTACTAAACAGCCCATAATAGTTTCATTCTACCATTGGACTAGAACCTGGCGCCAGGTTGCCATACCCCTAGGTTCAAGTTCAATCGTGCCGCCTAACATGTCGAGGCAGCCCCCGGTTCCGCGCAGTAATATGCCGGGCGAAATACGAATGGTACTATTTGTTCATAGCGCATATATATATATGACGCTCGTAAAGTAGAACTTTCTTTTAGTCCAGTTCTTTACCCTCCAACAGAGTGACAGACGCAAAAGCCTCCCCACGAAGCACGTGCGGTGTAGTAGGGCCTACTTGGCCCAGAATAGGCATTGAGATATCGTGTAGATTAATAGTTGAATGGTCATAGTTTGGCACCATACCGTCGAGTTGGACGTATTCTATTAAGCTAATAATAGTCTATTTATGTATGGTGCATCGTTCGGTTCGAGTTCTACAGTTATCAGTACCCCCATCGTTCCTGACGTTATCTGGACGCTTATCCAGGCTGGTCAGACCCCTAGTGGTGATTGCATCCGAGGAGCTCCGGGTCAAGAGCGACTGGACCTGTATATTGGATTACTCTACCCGACGACGGCGAGCCTTCCACGGCTCTTGGATTATGCTTTATGTGCTTTGATTATTCCATGGATAAAGGCCAACACTGTCGAGTGTTGGAATTACCCCCCGGAGAGGACTACAGGTGAGGCGGCGCTCTACACGTGAGGTCGCACCACGTCTCTCTGTTGTGGACCGGCAGATACCGTTCCACAGAGGGTCCAGCTGTGTTCGTCTACGGCCCGAAGTTCTGTGGGCACTGGGTCTAAGACTTTGGATTCTCCCAAGACACCGTTGGCCAGATGGGATACCGCCAGCGACTTCTCTAACCCCCCCCTCCTACTGTCTTACAACCAGCGGGACCCCCCCCCCCCCTTAGTGTATCCAGCTATAATTATTTAAGTACTATCGCTATCGTTTCCTAAATATTCCAGGTTGTATACTTACTCCCTGCGCAACCAGAGATTGGACATTCAATGTTGATTTACCTACGAATACTCATTTGCCATAAAAGTGCATACTTAACATTTCAAACCATAAATGTAATTAAGTGAATATTGTGTACACCCTTTGCTGTATTAAATATTCGATTTGGTCCATTTGTGTTGGTTCGTTTCATCAGGTGGGAAAGTGTTCATCATACTTATATCTTGTACTGGGTGGCCAGAAGTTAAAGTACATGAGGTAGTGGTATTAAATATCATATCTAACAATACAGTCAGGGAATTGTACCCCTCAGCTACAATAGGCATTGAGATATCGTGTAGATTAATAGTTGAATGGTCATAGTTTGGCACCATACCGTCGAGTTGGACGTATTCTATTAAGCTAATAATAGTCTATTTATGTATGGTGCATCGTTCGGTTCGAGTTCTACAGTTATCAGTACCCCCATCGTTCCTGACGTTATCTGGACGCTTATCCAGGCTGGTCAGACCCCTAGTGGTGATTGCATCCGAGGAGCTCCGGGTCAAGAGCGACTGGACCTGTATATTGGATTACTCTACCCGACGACGGCGAGCCTTCCACGGCTCTTGGATTATGCTTTATGTGCTTTGATTATTCCATGGATAAAGGCCAACACTGTCGAGTGTTGGAATTACCCCCCGGAGAGGACTACAGGTGAGGCGGCGCTCTACACGTGAGGTCGCACCACGTCTCTCCGTTGTGGACCGGCAGATACCGTTCCACAGAGGGTCCAGCTGTGTTCGTCTACGGCCCGAAGTTCTGTGGGCACTGGGTCTAAGACTTTGGATTCTCCCAAGACACCGTCGGCCAGATGGGATACCGCCAGCGACTTCTCTAACCCCCCCCTCCTACTGTCTTACAACCAGCGGGACCCCCCCCCCCCTTAGTGTATCCAGCTATAATTATTTAAGTACTATCGCTATCGTTTCCTAAATATTCCAGGTTGTATACTTACTCCCTGCGCAACCAGAGATTGGACATTCAATGTTGATTTACCTACGAATACTCATTTGCCATAAAAGTGCATACTTAACATTTCAAATCATAAATGTAATTAAGTGAATATTGTGTACACCCTTTGCTGTATTAAATATTCGATTTGGTCCATTTGTGTTGGTTCGTTTCATCGGGTGGGAAAGTGTTCATCATACTTATATCTTGTACTGGGTGGCCAGAAGTTAAAGTACATGAGGTAGTGGTATTAAATATCATATCTAACAATACAGTCAGGGAATTGTACCCCTCAGCTACACCTACGGGAGACTGCTATTCGAAACTGGCCCCTGTAAATGTCCTAACCCAACCCCCTCCAATGTACAGTAAATTACCAAGTATGGTCTTGTCAATATTCCACTGTACAGCTTTGCTTGTACAGTGTTCCCCACCCACCCCTCCTACCCTATTGTGTGTATTGAGCTGTACTGTATTGTACCCATTCTGCAATCTGTTAATAAAGTTATCAATCAATCAATCAATCAATACTACTTACTGTGGTCATTCATGTAGTACTCCTCCATACTATGGTCATTGCATTGATCCCTACTTCCTTTGCAGTCTAGCTTCACTATAATGTCTCTGACAGTGGCTCAGGAGGTAAAGTCTGGTAATCGGAAGGTTCGATTCCGGCTCCTCCCGGCAGCGTGTCGAAGTGTCCTTGAGCAAGACACTGAGCACTGAATCCCTAACTGTTCACGATGAGCAGGTTGCCACTTGCCACCTTGCATGGTGTGTGGAGTGAATGTGAATGTAAGTTGTACAACGCTTTGGATAGAAATCGCTATATAAATGCAGTCCACGTATAAATATTCATGGAGGAATGACTGGCCCAATAACCACTTCTTTAAAAAGAAAATAGCAATAATCAAAGGCCCGGGGCAATGGCTCCTTGTACCACAATGACTCAGCAGACAACCGGGAAAGGAATATATTGTAAAAAAAAAAGAAAAGAGGAAGTTCTGTCTGATTGCTGCTTAAGAATCTGCTTAAGCATCGACCTACTGTGTTCTGTAGTGATTGCATCATGTCACTGACCCCCCTGTCATACACACACACGCACACTCTCTATCTCTCTCTCTCTCTCGCTCTCTATCTCTCCCCTGCAGCAAGGCCCCAGTGTGGCTGAGATGATGGTATCGCTGGGACCCACAGAGACCGCTCTCCGCTTCCAGAAGGTGGTGCAGCTCTCGCAGACCCAGAGCAGCTGAACGCGGGGCAGCTTACCTCCGCGTGCCGCGGCTTCATCTGAGCTCACTCGCTGTATTCGACGCTCCCATGGAGGACACGACGAGCGTTAAAATGCCGTTAAAGGGGAAATCCACTCTAAAATAGAATTCACCCATGTTATTTCTATAATACTGTATGTCTCCGTTTTTTGTCTCGCATTAAGCTAGAACACCAACGAGACAAAACTCTAGTGTGATGTCATCAAGAGACTAATGCTAGAGCTGCTTCATAGACAGTGAATAGTGGACAACAACTCATAAGAGTCTATGACAGTAGCCGTGGTGATTTTACTGGGATATGGGTACATTTTCTGATTCAGAGCTGCAAGCTCTACATTTAAATGAGTCATTTGGATGCAACGGTGCAGAAAGGAAAATCTGAGACCACAAAGTTGCTCACTGTCAACGGACCAACTCCCAACAAAACACAAAACCGCCAGGTCCCACAGCAGGTATACAGGCGCTGCCGTTCTGTGTGATCGATTTGAAACGTATTATAGGCAACAATAGGCGCAACTAAAATGTCCACACAAAACGTCCCTCGACTAAACGTCACAGAGAGGTTTTCACTTGACGACATCATAGATTCAAGTCTTGAGGCTCTTGATTTACAGCTCAGGGAGACCGTTGTCTGTGTTTCGTATCGCCTTCACTGGCCACAGATCAGTAGAATAGCACAAGGTGAGGGTGGCCGGGTAGCGCAGCGGACTAAGCGTCTGTCTACCACCACAGAGACGGTGGGATCGAATCCAGCTGTGGTGCTTCCGGGTTGGCCGACCGTCCATACTAACACAATTGGCGGTGTTAGCGGGTGGGAAACCCGGCGAGGGTGGGTCCTGGTCGTTGTAAAACAGCGACTCCTACAGTTCGGTCGGGGCGCCTGCACAGCAAGGGAAGGATCTGGAGGGAGGTAGTGTGACCCTTCCACACGTTACACTCTCCCAGTGAGAGTCCGCTCTGCCAGGTGAAAAGAAGCGGTGGGCTGGGTACACATGTGTCGAAGCGTGTGATAGTCTCCGCCCTCCCAGACCGACGGTAGGGGGTAGAGTGCGCAACGACCAGGAAGGGGATTGGGGATTGGCATAACGACATTGGGAGGGGAGAAAAACATAATAAAAAAAAAAAATAATAGCACAATGTGTATTTTGTTTTAGGGTGGGCTTCCCTCTTTGCAGATCCAGACCTGTGTGTACAGCCTTCACGGGCTCTGCTCGCTTCAACCGGGTTTAAATCCAGACAAGCTCGGCTGATATTGTGTAATATATTATAAACACTTTTACAATAAAAGAGTTTAAAGTGGTTGTCAAAACACGTGTCTTTTCTTCAGTGTAAAACCCGTAGGAGGCTTTGGTCAATCAAAGGTGTATTTTGTACTGTACACAAGTAGATTGGGTTAGATTCACATATATTAGATTAGATTCAAATTTCTTGTCATCGCACAGCTCAAGTACAGTACAACGAAAATAAGTTGGCATCTAACCAGAATGCAAATGTAACGGTACATTAACAACACAACGAACAAGTGATTAAATGTGATGTACGCTACTGAGTAATGCTAAACTGATATACAGTATAATTATGTACAGTGATACAGGTATAAATATACTTTAAGGTAGTAAGCCATACTGATCAGTGTTATAACTACAGTAGTAAGAGTAGATATGGGATATATACAGATATAGATATATATGTACATACAGATATACTGTTAGTAGCCTACGGTTTTGATTTAACTATTTTAGGTAACGTTATAACTCTACTCCATGACATTAAAAAGTACATCCTACTCCACTACATGTACCCATCAGCCGAAGTTACTTTTAAAATAAGCTGTTCAGTTCATGAAATGAGGGCTTTATTTTGGGCTACTTTAAACCATCTTTAAAGCACTTTAAACTACTGAAAACTAGCAACTGAAAATTGTATTAACAGATTGCAGAATGGGTACAATACAGTACAGCTCAATACACACAATTGTTAAGGGGATGCAGACCAGAGAAAGACTTTCGTCTTGTTTACATCAGGGTCCCCCATTTTCAATTCATCATAACATATATGACACACACACACAGATAGACAGTACTGCTACATCTAGACATTTATGACATACCAGATCTATAAATACAGTACTGTTTGTGATACAAAAAGAGTAAGAAAGAGTATACATTCGAGGGGGAAGAAACTACATTGGGGGGGGGGGCTGGGAAAACTACATTGGAGGTGGGGGGGGGGGGGACTAATAATCAGTGCAGGAGCTCACTTATCCTTGAAAGACACTTTTATCAGACTTAAAAGGCCCATACATCTCCATAAATGTTCAGGGCGGAGGGAATAAGTGCTTACCCTACAGACCCCAAGTCTGTTAGGACAGCAGACTCGGTTGGCACTGCTCAAAACGTACCTTTTAAAAATAGCTTTTAAATGAATTATTATCTTTATTTCATTGTCTTATTTTTCTTTATTTCTATAAATTTTACTTAAATATTTTATTATAATTTGTATCATTGTTTTATGTAGTTTTTTTTTTATCATTTTATTTGTTCTTTTTTTATGTCAACATATTATTTAAATTATTCAAATGGACTCAAACATGTTCCGTTGTGATGTCACAGTATGATGTCATAATCAAACATTCTAGAACAGTATGATGTCATAATCAAACATTCTAGAACATTTGTGATGTCACAGTATGATGTCATAATAGTACATTCTAGAACATTTGTGATGTCACAGTATGATGTCATAATCAAACATTCTAGAACATTGTGATGTCACAGTATGATGTCATAATAAAACATTCTAGAACATTTGTGATGTCCCAGTATGATGTCATAATAGAACATTCTAGAACATTTGTTATGTCACAGTATGATCTATGTCATAATAGTACATTCTAGAACATTTGTGATGTCATAATCAAACATTCTAGAACATTTGTGATGTCACAGTATGATGTCATAATCAAACATTCTAGAACATTTGTGTTCTATATATATTCAACAATTCTCTCAGAAGATCTCAGATCTCAGAAGACAAGTGAAGATCTCATTTGTCTGTAAACTTGAATATATTCTGTAGATACAATTTAAAATCCCCACATGGAAAAGGTAACAATGTCCTGTACAATCCTTGGAGGGGGTTGGGTTCAAAAAGCATAGCCCGGTCCTTCGGTTATAATAAGTGGAGGTGGTCTGTGTCTGTGTGTGTGAGAGAGAGAGAGAGAGATCGTCAAATTGGTTTGTGCATGACTTCTGACTAATCAGGCCGAGACACAGTATGTCACATGTGTCTCTACGCAGAGCAGAACCCGCAGAGCAGGCAGTTTGACACTTGTAACTATATTGTAACCCTGCCTGCAGAGAGAGAAGCGACGGTACTGGAGTTTGATCAACAACATACCGATACTAGGCGTAATAGCCAGGAGACGCGGCTATACTATGGCGACCGGTGACAGCGGAGACACGTTCGAGTCGTGGCTTAGTAAGTAAAAGAAAGGGAATCAAAAGTTGTTCTGTGTGTGTTGTTGTTGTTATACATTTGGTTTGTGACAGAACGCGTCTTGTGACTCGTTCTCAATCGCAACATGGGCTTCATGTTTCCTTATGGCTGGTCATTTATGTCGGTCTAGTAGGGCTGCCTTCTTGTCCAACTACAGGGGAATAAGTTCAAGTTGTATTTGTCACGTATAATAACTGGTACATGTACATTACAGTGAAATGCTTGGTTCTGTATGAGCGCCCCTGACTGAGATTGTGCTTCATACAGTAACAAGTTAAAAGAATAAAGACCAAACACTACACTACAATGTATACAATATACAACTACAGTACGAACTAAAGTACAAAATAAAGTACAGAAAGTAACTTTTTTTAAATGCAAAAATGAGTATAGGGATATAGTGCAAATACTTTAAAGTTTAAGATGGGCTAAGGAAGTGTGGCGTTGGTTTAGGCTCCTACTACCTCAAAGTTTGACACGACCAACGTGTCACTTGATTATAACCCATTTGTAAAAAAGCTAAACTATGTTAGTGTTAAAAGAGGAAGTTTGCAGATATAGTGTCTCGACTGAGCGCCTGTTGCAGTTGTTTTCTGTTGCAACTGAGCTGAGTTCTGCAGACACTCTGCACCCACAGTGTTGCTTTCATTCTCCAAAAGTAACGAAACATTCCTCAATAACCCTTAATATCACCGGACGGAAAACTAAAAACCACGACATGAATACAATACACACCAGAGTATACTTCTGCCAAATTTAATACGGAAGTGTAATAAAGAACTAGTAATAAGATGTGTTTACGTTTGTAAAGGTAGACATCACACCTGGGCCCAGCCAGGTGCATCAACAACTTTAAACTGTCAAAACCTACCGCTAGGAACCTCTTGTAAAAAATACCCTGGAGAATATTAGGCCAGCAGCAGACATGAATAGAAGTAATATCTCCCCAGTTATGGCTATTACTTCTTATTTTCATATGGCTATTATTATCCTCTTCTCTAACCTCTCTGGTGGTGAAATGTATAGGGGCTGTGTGTATCTAGGAGGAAAGAGACACATTTCAATTGTAAATTGACAATAAGATAACGTTTTTTCTTTATTTTTATTAAGACCGTTTCCCCTTACCTTTGACCTTTCCTGCATGTGTTTGAGCTACAGCAGTACTTGTCTGTGGGTTTGGTCTTTGCTTACAATATGCTTGGCCATCTGTACGTTTCTCAGACAAGGCGACAGACCCGTCCAACCTGGAGGACAGGTGGGACTGTATCCAGAGTTTCTACCAGCTGGTCAACCAGGAGACTGAGGGGTATGTCATAATATTAAACCTCATTACATTTACCGGATCAAGGCTTGGATGAAGTCTTCCAGGTTGTCTGTAGAGGTACAGTAGTAAAAAGAAGAAACACAATGGAAAAATCATTAATGTTAAAAAGTATTAAAACTGTTTTGGCTGGATGTGTTGCTGGATTTGTATTACCCCTGTTGCAGACACACAGACAGAAAGACAGACAGACAGGCACACACACACACACACACACACACACACACACACACACACACACACACACACACACACACACACACACACACACACACACGTAGGGATGACAACATAACCACCTTGGTGGAGGAAAATAGGTCACCAAGTACCACAAAGTATACACGCAGTAGACCACAGTATACCAAGTACCACAAAGTATACACGCAGTAGACCACAGTATACCAAGTATCACAAAGTATACACGCAGTAGACCACAGTATACCAAGTACCACAAAGTATACACGCAGTAGACCACAGTATACCAAGTATCACAAAGTATACACACATTAGACCACAGTATACCAAGTACCACAAAGTATACACGCAGTAGACCACAGTATACCAAGTACCACAAAGTATACACGCAGTAGACCACAGTATACCAAGTACCACAAAGTATACACGCAGTAGACCACAGTATACCAAGCATCACAAAGTATATACGCAGTAGACCACAGTATACCAAGCATCACAAAGTATACACACAGTAGACCACCAAGCATCACAAAGTATACACCAAAGCATGCCATGAATTATATCAAACTGGCACAAGGTGTACTATACAGTACCATGACAACAAAAAGTACCTCACAACCCCTAAAAAGACGTTTCAGTGAGTTATTATGTTATTGTTCAATGTTATTACCCTATCTAGCCAAAGAATGCTCACCAGGCCTGTATGGTCAATACAATAATGTCATTACATTATGGGCAAACATTATATTATGTTAGAGGTAAACATTTTATTACCCCCGAGGTTTCGTGTGATTCTAATGTAACACGGTTGAAATCACGTATTAGTAGCTCCTTGGTGCAAACTCACTCCTAAGTTCGATACCCCGGCTTCTGAACTGGCCCCCCCCCCCCCACCTCCAATGTACAGCCCTCACCCAACCCCACCCCACCCAACCAACCTCCTCCAATGTACAGTTTCTACGCCTAATGTATATACACTCCTTTTCTGGACACTTTTGTATCACAAACAGTACTGTATTTGCAAATCTGATATGTCATAAATGTATAGATGTAGCAGTACTGTCTATCTGTATGTCATGTATGTCATATATGTTATGATGAATTGAAAATGGGGGACCCTGATGTAAACAAGACGAAAGTCTTTCTCTGGTCTGCATCCCCTTAACAATTGTATGTATTGAGCTGTACTGTACTGTACCCATTCTGCAATCTGTTAATAAACTTTTCAATCAATCAATCAATCAATCCTTTTTGGGGGTGAACTGGGTAAGAGTGACCGTAATATGAAAGGAACACACAACATTAGGGGACTTCTCCCAGAGTCAGACAAGAAGATACCAATTCCTCTCTGCGCCTTCAGTAGGAAACTATCCGTCTGGAAGCTAGCCTAGCTTAGCACACATTAATGCAAGGGGATCATCCCTATGTTCCCCGGGTCCTATGTTCCCCGGGTTCTATGTTCCCCGCTTTGATTGATTAATAGATTGAACATTTTATAAATTTTTATTATTTTATTAATTATTAATGTCCGCCTTGTTTCGAACGGTTAAGCTTAGGCCCTCTTTCGAACTGGTTAAGGTTAGAGTTTGGAATCAGGGCTGGTGGTCTAAAATGTTCAATCAATCAATCAATCAAAGCGGGGAACATAGAACCCGGGGAACATAGGACTCGGGGAACATAGGACTCGGGGAACATAGACCTGCTCCCAATGCAAGCCTAGCTGTTGGCCAAAAACACCTCTACCAGGCCTTTAAGCTAGGCTAATGGTCCCCATTCATTTGTGCTGAGCTAGGCTAGCTTGCAGCCGCACAGCTTTCTACTGAACACACAGAGAGGAAATTGATATCTATCTTCTTGTCTGACTCTGGAGAAGACAGTAAGCGCATTTCCCATAATATAGGGTTCACGGTTAGACAACAAGAGACCACCAGGTTATAGAGAGCTGCGACAGACTCTCGTCTTCCACCTCCACATTGTCTTTGCACTCAGTGTTAGATCGTCTTCGCACCCGGTGTCAAACCATCGCACCGTTGGAGCTGTTAGGACAGGCAGTTGTTGTATACCAGCATACCATCTGTATCTGATAAGAAGCAGTTGCTTCACTTCCATGATCTTCTATTGCTGTGATCACACAGTTAGTCAGTTCCATCTTCCTGTGATGTTCTATTGCTGTGATCACACGGTTTGTCAGTTCCATCTTCCTGTGGAACCTTAAATAGAACCAGAGCATCCCAGCGCTGTCTGTCATCTGAGTCTCCTCCGTGTTCATGTGTTTGTTGATGTAATCATTCTTAAAGGTAGAATCTGTAATGCCGTCAAAGAGCGACCTCTTGGCAAAAGAGCCCCACTTGCTATCACATTTTGTTTATGTTTCTTTTTTTTGTCTTGGCATGACGTGTGGTGGGATGGAGTTCAGTGGGGGTAGGGGGAGAGGTTGCTATTGCTGGCCATACCTCAGGCTCGGCCAAGAGAGGTTCTGGGGAAATTCATAGTCAAACAAGTTGCTAAACTCCAACTGACACGTCAGACTTAAACAAAACAATTGAAAGAAAGTGCAGTACTGTACCAAGCAGGGCTCTTTTGCCAAGATGTCGCTTATCCTATCATAACTCACGCTTGAAGTTTAAATAGTGACATATTTTACTTGGTACAGTTGATAGTGGGATTACCTCGGGGTGCATTGACCATATTCACACGTCGTGGCCATTTTGCTCTTATGTCATACTCAGGTTGGGATTCCTTTCCAACCCTGAATTGGAACCTCAGTTCATCCTTCATGGATACATTGTATTATAAATCATTGCTATGTAAATCACATGTTTGAAATCAATGGTATGGTATGGTATGGTATTTATTTTAGACAACAAAACATATACAGATCATTATTCACATACATGCTTTTGTCAAGGATAGGGACGAAAAAGGCGCAATGACTTATTTACATCGTTGTCCTTGGATGTCAAGGATGCTTGAGAAACAACACATACAACTCATTACAGTAAATCATTCACAATTATCACCTTTGAATAGTAATAATGGTACAACCCTAAATTAAGTACAAACATGCATGGCCGAATGGTTCCAGGGAGGGATGGTTCCAGGGAGGAATAGGAGCTGTAGGAGGCTGGCACGGACGTCCGCAGGATAAGGGAAAGATCTTGAGTTGGTCTTGTGGAGGGTGGGAGAGGGAATAAAAAATGCGACTGTCTCTGGGAAGGGCTGGAAAGGAAGGACTTATGCATACTGTAAGTGTTTCAAATCAAGACAGCAGCAGATATTATGATGTGCATACTGTAAGTGTTTCAAATCAAGACAGCAGCAGATATTATGATGTGCATACTGTAAGTGTTTCAAATCAAGACAGCAGCAGATATTGTGATATGCATAGCTACTGTAAGAGTTCAAAATCAAGACAGCAGCAGATATTATGATGTGCATTATGCATACTGTAAGTGTTTCAAATCCCTTTCCCAGCTTATAGTCAAAGTAGACAATGTGATGTGCTGTATATTGTAGGTTTTATAAGTGTTTAAAGATCCCTTTCTTGTCCTCAGCCCCCAGGTGGCTACCCGTCTCCTGGCTCACAAGATCCAGTCTCCCCAGGAGAGAGAGGCCCTGCAGGCGCTCACCGTAAGAATACCACACCGTCCCACCATACATACACACACTTTAAAGGGGAACTATCTTATAAATGGCCTTTTTCAGTGTTTACCATTGTTTCCTAGCTATGTGGACTTATATTAATATGATCTATGTCTCTAATTCTCATATTGGCGCATTCTTCCAATTCTCCTCTCACAATATTCACCCTCACTGAACTGAGTCATCTGAAAATGTGATGATTTGTGATGTCAGAGAGACTCAGCTGCATAATAATGTGGCAGACGGTGTGGCTAGGGTTACAGTTGTTGGAGCCCAGCCTCAAAACGGCTTAAGATCTTGAGGTAGAAAAATGCTGTTTTTGAGGACTTGATTAGAAATACAAAACAATGAATTAAAAAAAAAAAAAATTACAGAGGTGTTCCATAAACTCACAGGAATTGTGTAAAAGTGCCCAAATAGTGAAAGAAATAGTAAAATAGTTCCCCTTTAATAAAAAAGTTTCTCCAAAAAGGGTCAATCTTTCAGAGATCTCATTTTCAGATTGACACCCATGTATCTTTGAAGATATATTGTACGTTGGGTTTAAAATGAACGGTCTCACAGTCATGAAACTTGCTCACAACATAGATAATGGTGTAAACCTTCAATAAGGTTCTTGCAAGACCACAGTGCTATACTGAACATCGGAGTTAGCCAGTTACCTTCCTCAACTAGGGCTGGAAGCAATCGACTTACAGCTGAGAAAGTAAAGTTATATTCCTTTTGTCATAGCATTATCACATATATTCATATCCTATCATAACTCACGCGAGTACAACACAGTATATTGACCCCAACCCTGCTGTAGTTTGACATCAGTTCTGTGTTCTGAGATATAGACCCATCGTGATTGGATGGCGAGACTTTCTGCGTTCATCCATTGGTTTGAAAAGTGCAGTCCATCCATTCATCTCTGTAATGACTTCGTTACATAGGGGTAGTGAGGTCTGGGAGGGAGGGCTGTGACCAGGGCCGTGCAGAGACCTTTAGAGGGGCAGGTGCTCACATTTTTAAAAGGGCACATGTATCAAAATGTTAGAACACCAACCACAGCGTAATGTAACCAGCCAAACTATAGCATTAGCAACCAATATTCAGAGAATGTAACACGGAATCTTACAACAAACTGCATCATACTATATGATTATGCCTTAGAATAGTTTGGGATTTATCTAAATGTAAGATAAGATAAGATAATCCTTTATTTATCCCCTAGGGGAAATTCGGGTGTCAAAGCAGTTTTTTTACAGAAAACTAAAAAATATATATAAAATTTTATTTATAATATTATTAAAATTATTCTTGATTGAGGACCATGGGCATTGCTCTTTACAACAAAAAATATATATAATAATAATAAAAATAAAATAAAAAGCCTTGCCAAAAAAGGGCACTTTGTCTTTGGTCATCAATGGGCACATGGGCAAGTGCTTGGGCACCCAAAGCCCCCCCCCCCCCCCCCCTCTGCACGTGCCTGGCTGTGACTAACTTTTATTTTAGGATTGCGATGTGTGTTTATAGTAAAAACAATCACTACGTACATAGCTTGTTGTCCATACGTGGAAGATAAGGATCCCTTTTAGTTGGTTATTCAGTCGGTTTGGTCTTAGTTGACTTAAGACTTTTTTAGTTGATTTGTCTTTTATTTTTCTCTTACTGAAAAATAATGAGCACATCTGGTAAAATAATGAGTACATCTGGTAAAATAATGAGTACATCTGGTAAGCACTAAACTTTAAAGAGGTCCTTCTGCGGGCAGGAAACACAATTTTACAGATTTGTAAGATAAACCAAACTCATCAATTCCCCGAAACCATGACTGGTCGAATGACTAGTCTATTATTCAACTAAGAATCTCTTTACTCTAAGGCAGCCCTAGAGAGCTGTAGTGTTTCATTGAAGAATTGCTTGTCAAGGTTCACATCCCTCTGTCATGTGATGCTCAGAGATGGTTAACCAGAGTCATTCAGAGAGAACAGTGTTGTCGCTTATTTGTGTGTTGAGTAAGAGATGAACGTTTTTCTCGTTCTTTCGTTCTTTCTTTCCTTCTTCCTTTCTTTTTGTCTACCTTTCTTTCTGCCCCATCTCTCTTTCTCTTCTCTCTCTTTCGCCCCTCTTTCTCTTTTTCTCTCCCCCTCCTCTCTCTCTCCCCCTCTACCCCCCTCTCATTCTCTCCTCTCCCCCCCACCTCTCTCCCCCCCCACCTCTCTCCCCCCTCTCTCACCCCCTCTCTCATTCTCTCCTCTCTCTCACCCCCCCCCCACCTCTCTCTCTCCCCTCTCTCTCTCACCCCCACCCCTATCTCTCTCCCCTCTCTCTCACCCCCACCCCCCCTCTCTCACCCCCCACCTCTCTCTCTCACCCCCCACCTCTCTCTCTCCCCCCCCCACCTCTCTCTCTCTCTCCCCCCCACCTCTCTCTCTCTCCCGCTCTCTCACCCCCTCTCCTCTATCCCCCACCTCTCTCTCTCTCCCGCTCTCTCCCCCCCTCTCCTCTCCCCCCACCTCTCTCTCTCTCCCGCTCTCTCACCCCCCAACCCCCCCTCTCTCACCCCCCCCCCTCTCTCTCTCACCCCCCACCTCTCTCTCACCCTCTCCTCTCCCCCACCTCTCTCTCCCGCTCTCTCACCCCCTCTCCTCTCACCCCCCCACCTCTCTCTCACCCCCCCCCCCCCTCTCCCCTCACCCTCTCTCCCTTCCCCCACATCTCTCTCTCTCTCTCAGGTTCTGGAGGCTTGCATGAACAACTGTGGCAAGAGGTTCCACACCGAGGCCGTGAAGTTCCGCTTCCTCAATGAGCTCATCAAGGTCCTGTCACCAAAGGTACAGCTGATCTGGAGACAGAGGTTACATTAGTAAAACCTATAGGTTTCATAGGAAATCATCTCACTGACCACAGCTGTGAGATACCTGTGCAGATGGGAGCTGTCTGCAGCAATCTGATTGGCTCCAAGTAAATATATATATATATATATATATATATATATATATATATATATATATATATATATATATATATATATATATATATATATATATATATATATATATATATATATATATATATATATATATATATATATATATATATATATATATATATATATATATTTTTTTTTTTTTTTTTTTTTAAAGATATAATAAATCGGGCTTTCAGGTGGCGTAGCGGAGATTGCGCTCGTCACCAATGCAAGAGGCTGCGGTCTCGACTCCCGGAGTCAGCATTGCCTTGGCTTGGGCTGATCGTCATACTAACTCGTTTGGCCGAGTTAGGGGGAGGGAAGTCATGGGTGGGAATCTGGCGTTGTGGACAGCGACGCCTACAGGTCAGGTCTGGGCGCTTGCGTGACCTCCCACGCGTTACGCTTCACCAATGAGAGTCCTCGCTGCCAGGTGAAAAAAGAGTCACTGGCTGTCGCCGCGCGTGTCGGAGGAAGCGTGCGGATGACTTCAGGGTTCCCTTGTACCGACCAGTAGGAGAACATGCGCACAACTACCAGGCAGGGGAGGGGGGAATTGGCACAATGACTAAAATTGGGATGGGGAGAAAACAGAGAAAGAGAGGAGAAAGAGAGGATAAAAAAAAAATATATATATATAATAAACCAATAGTCTGAAGCAACAGTTGTGATTGGAGGATCAAGAAAAAGGGGCAGGCTTGAGATAGGTACATTGGTATCAACAGTGCAGTTAAGAGGGTGTTGAGAGGAGGGGGGAGAGCATTACTCATTCACCCCCCCCCCCACACACATTCTTCTGCTAAATTCATATGCTATTCCTACATTTGCACGATTTTCTTTTTACAATATTGAACATTGATTTGAGATCATTGAACAAAAATGATGATGAAATTATGGTGAAATCCAGTTTTCTCCGTGAGAGAGATGTAACATCCTTCTATGTGTGAAAAGGGCATCGAATCAAGTTGTTTCACTTTGATTCCTGACATGTTACACGTGGTTGATCATATTTCATAGTATCATATTTTAGTATGGTTATGGTATTATTCTCTCGTACATAGTACACTATTTCAGATTGTTATGGTGCAGTGTTGGTATTAAGCAGTGTCGGTGTTAACACATTGGGCGCCAGCCATTAGCCTGGTCCTTGTGGCTAACGTGCCAGGTTTCCATAGCATATTTTCACTGTGCGTCACTATGTTTGAAGAGCTATATCTATATTCTATATTATAGCTATGGAGACAATACTATGGCCATTTGACAGTGACTTTCTTCCGTCGAACATGCAAAAAAGAGAAAAAAATGTCATGCATACGTTTGCGCGTTATCCCGTGGTGAATATAAGTATAGTTTAGGAGTGATCCGGGATAATTCCTGAAAAGCTGAGTTATAGGGCGCTACGTGTATTCTACTATAAGCGTTGGCGTTTCTTGCCTGGACACGCTACTATTTCCAAATCAAATGTATATAATAGATAGGTATTGTGCAGTGTTGGTATGGTACAGTGTTGGTATTAGCGGGTCCCATGTAGGTGATTAATTCATTGATGTTAGCGCTGGGCAATATATCCATATTACTGTGTTATCGTGTCACATATTAGAGACAATGGATTTGTTGTCTAAATGAATGACAAAAGGCTATGATGAAGCTGCAGTAGCACAGCATCAGTCAAGGCGGTCAGTGCACCAGAAATAAAAGCCTAAACTGTGCGTGTGCTCTGGTGACACTTCCTGTTTGGCTGCTGTTTTCACCCACCTGTTGAAAACAAGCCACTGCGCGGTGGAGCCTCCCTGTTATTTGAGAATGTCAGTAGTAAATTGCAGTTTCAGTTTTGATCCAGTATCACACGACCATGCAATATTATGAACATCAACGAGAGCAGGGGTGGGCAACTTTGTATATGGTGAGAGCCACTAAATGTCCACACTCTATCTGGGGGGCCGCATTGTTTATCGGCAGTCCCGCCAGTAGTACCCCATCACTCAAATAGCCCATAATAGTCACAGATGTGATAAATAAGGCATATAAACTATTATAATTTGTTGTAACTTTGTTTTTATTCCATTTCAAACGCATTTAGTAATGCTTAATTTCAACTTTATGAATTTATAAATACAGCTGAATTTGTCCTATATACATAAAAAAAAAAAGAAAAAAAAAGCAGAAATGCCATAAAAAACACACGAAAAGAAATAAAAAGACAGTATAGGTTGAGTACTTGAGTATGGTTCTTTGTCTGAAGGGTTAAATTGACGTGTTTTGCGGCTAAGTGGCGCAGTGGGCAAGGCGCTCACCACTAACGCAGGAGATGCTGGGTTCGAGCCCAGCTCTCGGCGTTGCCACCAGCTTGGCTGGTCGTTCATACTAATACAATTGGCAGTATTAGGGGGTGGGAAAGCCGGTGGGTGGGGATCGGACGTTGTGGACAGCGACTCCTACAGGTCGGTTGGTGCGCCTGTACAGTAGAATCAGGAAGCAACTGCGCTGTACAGGTGAAAAGATGTGACGGCTGCTTCCTCGAGTACCGGAGGGGACACGTGATGCAAGGCTTGGTCCACATTGCAGCCGACCAGTGGGAGGCATGGTCTAACAACGTTCGAGACAGGGGAGGGTAGAATTGGACAATACGAAATTGGGATGGGAGAAAAACAGAAAAATGGGGAGAAAAAGTAGATAATTCTTTTTTTTTACGTGTTTTGACATTGACTCTTTCAATGTGTGTGTGTGTGTGTGTGTCTGTGTGTGTCTGTGTGTGTGTGTGTGTGTGCGCGTGCGTGCAGTACCTGGGTGTGTGGAGCCCACAGACGGTTAAAGTCAGAGTGACTGAGGTTCTCTACAGTTGGACTCTGTGGCTCAAAGACGAATCGAAGGTCCAAGAAGCCTACAGCATGTTGAAGAAACAAGGTCTGCACACAACGCAACACAGGAAGGCAACACTTAACCTTCACCACGTTTCAAACCACAACGCATGCACTTTGAATACACTTCCATAATGTGTCATACATAGCTAGTGTGTGGTAGGTATGGCCTGCTCTCTGTAACCAGAATAGTTTTGATTAAAGTTATTTGACAGAGAATAATAGTTGGCATCTTGCCTTAACCCTTTCACTACCACACTACCAAAGGGTTAACCCTTTCACTACCACACTACCAAAGGGTTAACCCCTTTCACTGCGACAATGCAGAAGGTTAACCATTTCACTGTCACACGACAAAGGGTTAACCCTTTCACAACCACACTACAGAAGGTTAACCTTTTCACTACCACACCGTCTGGTAGTGTGGTAGTGAAAGGTTAACCTTCTGTAGTGTGGTAGTGTAAAGGGTTAAAGGTAGAATCCGCAATGCAGTCAAACAGCGACCTCTAGGCAAAAGGTAGTGCTTGGTATTGTACTTTGTTTACATTTTTTGTTTTGGTCCGGTGTGTGGGTGGGATGGAGTTTAGTAACTTATTAAACTGTACATTTCTCCAGACCTGAGATTCTACCTTTAAGAGCTAGTAGAGAAATCCGAGTGATATCATGTTCATTGTTTCTTCTCTGTTTTAATTCAAATAATAACATGATGATAATGATGATGATGATGATTGGTAGTTGAATGATGATTCTGGTGTTTCAGGTTTGGTGAAGAAAGATCCTAAACTGCCAGACACCATTGTGATGCCTCCTCCCACCCAGAGAACTGGAGACTCCATCTTTGACCAGGAGGACAAGGCCACGGTGTGTGTGTGTGTGTGTGTGTGTGTGTGTGTGTGTGTGTGTGTGTGTGTGTGTGTGTGTGTGTGTGTGTGTGTGTGTGTGTGTGTGTGTGTGTGTGTGTGTGTGTGTGTGTGTGTGTGTGTGTGTGTGTGTGTGTGTGTGTGTGTGTGTGTGTGTGTGTGTGTGTGTGTGTGTGTGTGTGTGTGTGTGTGTGTGTGTGTGTGTGTGTGTGTGTGTGCGTGCATGCTCTTGTGTGCGTGCTCTTGTGTGCGTGCTCTTGTGTGTGTGCCTGTTTGTATTATTGTTGTCATGATACTACAGTTTTGCTCCACAATACTAACAAGTATTATTATGATACCACACCAAGTCTCACAGTAACAAGTATTATTATGATACCACTCCCAAGTCTCACAGTAACAAGTATTATTATGATACCACACCAAGTCTCACAGTAACAAGTATTATTATGATACCACACCACGTCTCACAGTAACAAGTATTATTATGATACCACACCAAGTCTCACAGTAACAAGTATTATTATGATACCACACCAAGTCTCACAGTAACAAGTATTATTATGATACCACACCAAGTCTCACAGTAACAAGTATTATTATGATACCACACCAAGTCTCACAGTAACAAGTATTATTATGATACCACACCACGTCTCACAGTAACAAGTATTATTATGATACCACACCACGTCTCACAGTAACAAGTATTATTATGATACCACACCAAGTCTCACAGTAACAAGTATTATTATGATACCACACCAAGTCTCACAGTAACAAGTATTATTATGATACCACACCAAGTCTCACAGTAACAAGTATTATTATGATACCACACCAAGTCTCACAGTAACAAGTATTATTATGATACCACACCAAGTCTCACAGTAACAAGTATTATTATGATACCACACCAAGTCTCACAGTAACAAGTATTATTATGATACCACACCACGTCTCACAGTAACAAGTATTATTATGATACCACACCAAGTCTCACAGTAACAAGTATTATTATGATACCACACCAAGTCTCACAGTAACAAGTATTATTATGATACCACACCACGTCTCACAGTAACAAGTATTATTATGATACCACACCAAGTCTCACAGTAACAAGTATTATTATGATACCACACCACGTCTCACAGTAACAAGTATTATTATGATACCACACCAAGTCTCACAGTAACAAGTATTATTATGATACCACACCAAGTCTCACAGTAACAAGTATTATTATGATACCACACCACGTCTCACAGTAACAAGTATTATTATGATACCACACCAAGTCTCACAGTAACAAGTATTATTATGATACCACACCACGTCTCACAGTAACAAGTATTATTATTGATACCACACCACGTCTCACAGTAACAAGTATTATTATTGATACCACACCAAGTCTCACAGTAACAAGTATTATTATGATACCACACCAAGTCTCACAGTAACACATATTATTATAATACCACACCAAGTCTCACAGTAACACATATTATTATAATACCACACCAAGTCTCACAGTAACAAGTATTATTATGATACCACACCACGTCTCACAGTAACACATATTATTATAATACCACACCAAGTCTCACAGTAACAAGTATTATTGTAATACCACACCACGTCTCACAGTAACAAGTATTATTATGATACCACACCACGTCTCACAGTAACACATATTATTATAATACTGCTGCAGATAGTATATAATGATATGCAAATTATATAAACTAGCAAGTTGTCTAGAGTTTGCTGTTTTACAGCATTACAGATTGTACCTTTAAACTGTGAACCTTTGGGTGCTTTTTGTTTTCAATATTAACGGTACAGTACCAACACCAGTTGCTGTTCCTTAGAGACCTTTCAAACATGTGATACTACAGTACTTAACAGTCTTTGGTAGTAGAGGGTTTTTATAAAGATTTGATATGGCAATCCTTCAGTAGTATTGAAGTCTCTTTTCTCTTTCGTGTAACATCAGAGGTCCAACTCCGTGTCTTGTAGCCGTGCCCTTGTCTCTGGTCCCACGTCAAAGAGGCTGGAGTATTGAAGTATTACATAGCCTTTGTGTTGATTGATTGATTGATTGAAAACTTTATTAACAGATTGCAGAATGGGTACAATACAGTACAGCTCAATACACACAATTGTTAAGGGGATGCAGACCAGAGAAAGACTTTCGTCTTGTTTACATCAGGGTCCCCCATTTTCAATTCATCAGGACATATATGACATACATGACATACAGATATTCAGTACTGCTACATCTATACATTTATGACATACCAGATTTGCAAATACAGTACTGTTTGTGATACAGAAGGAGTCAAGAAAAGGGAGTATATACATTTGACGTAGAAACTGTACATTGGAGGAGGTTGGGTGGGGTTGTGTGGGGGGGGGTTGGGTACATTGGGATATTGTCTAATAGTTAGATAGTTAGGTGTTAGATCCTGAGAACTGGGGTAGACAATAAACAGTCGGACGGTGGAAAGGACTGCCTACATGCAAAACAGGACATAATTAATGTATTATTACTGTATCAGTTTGGTAAATGTGTTGGTGGTAGTGGCCGCGTTTGAGCTTGTGGGCGGGTAAATAATCGACATGTCTTTGTTTGGGAGTTTGTGTTTTGATGGAGTGAAGACAGTAATGTGTTGGTCGTACTTCCAGCTCTTAGCCAGATTACTGAAGAGCGGGCGGCCTGAGGACCTGCAGACGGCCAACAGGCTGATCAAGAACACCATCAGAGAGGTGAGATGCTGCACCTTATCAACCCCTTTCAGGGCCGTATCCTGTAAGGCTGTTTCCCCAAAGCCTGTTTTTGGGATTCGAACTTCGTCAGGGTTTTTTGAACGGATGTTTTTAATAATAATAAAAAAAATTATTAAACAAAAATGTAATTCTTTTTTTAATACATTCTCTTTTTTTTAATACATATCCTCAAACTAAATCCTCAATTCGAATAAAGTGATTAATCTGATTACATTTGTATATTTTTTTTTTATTAAATCAACTTTCCAGCCCCAGACCCAGCCCAGGGAGAAGCCCCAGCCCAACTAAATCAATTAAATCAACTTTATATAACTCATCAGTTTTTTTTAATACTATAATACTGTAGCCTAATCTTTATCTGCAACTGTGAAGAAAAACCCCATTGGTTTAAACAGAATGAATAGATAAAAAAATATATAAAAAAAAACAAAAAATGTATTAAATTAAAAATTCAAATGTTGATTTAGAATTCTATTGCCAACGTAACGAACGAACGTTCGAACGTTTGGGCTCAGCCCTAGTATCCTGTGTGAGTGAGGGATGTGGTCAGATTATTCAGTGACCTGCATGTATGTGTTTTCTGTTTCATTAGGATCTCCATTAGCTGTCAAATGAATGACCGCTAGTCTTCCTGGGGTCCTCACAAGGAAATAATACAACAGAATACAAATACAGAATGTAATTAGCAATACAATTACAACAAGGAGAGAGAAAAAACTGAAAGTTTAAAGGAAGTAAAAAATGTATATTGTGGATTTAAAATGATTAGTCCTTGGTCGAGGAAGTACCAGGTCACCTTTTAGCGCCTGTCTGGTGAAATGAGAGTAACTATTTCCAATATAATGTAATTGATCAGCTAAAAAATATAGGATTTGTTGAGAATAATACTTTTTTTTAAACGTGAGAAGGTTTACAAGGAGTCTGCATTCAACTGTAAGTCAAACTATACGTTTGTATGATTTGGTTGTTCACTGGCATGTATTTGGTATGTGTCTGTGTGCGCACATTGGTTTGGTTGTTTGGTTTGGTTGTCAGCCCAAATAAAGTGATTATTATTATCGCCGGCAGCCCGGTAGGTGTGTCTGATTGCACTGAAACAATGTGTGTCAGTGGGGCTTGATTACTCCAGCTGCGAAAAACAATAATCACCGGTGGTTATCGAAAAAAAATTCACCGCTGTCGGGGGCTATTGACCAATCACAATCAAGCATTTCGGCGAATGTTAAAACGCCATGTAATAAAAAAAGACATTTTGTACATGAGGTAGTAGCAGTGTGTGCATGTATTTGGTATGTCTCTGTGTGCGTACATTGGTTTGGTTGTTCACTGGGGCGTGTGTGTGTGTGTGTGTGTGTGTGTGTCTCTCAGGAGCAGGAGAAGGCAGAGAAAGTGTCGAAGCGCGCGTCGACCCTGGAGGAGGTGGAGAGCAGCACCAGGCAGCTCAGGGAGCTGTTGGACCAGTTCAGTCTGACCGGAGCTTCACCACAGCACAACCATGAGTTGAAGGTACATTATATATATATATATATATATATATATATATATATATATATATATATATATATATTAGGCCTGTCCCCGACTAAGGATTTGGATAGTCGACTATGATTGGCCGAAATTTGCCGATTTGTCGATTATGAAAAAAAATAGTATAATATATATATATTTTTGTTATCATTCCATTTGGGCTGTGGGGGGTGCTTAATGTCTGAAGGAGTCGACTGAAGGCTTCTTGTCCTCTGCAAAAGCATGCAATTGGTCCACTGATGGATACATCTTGATATTTGTCTAGTCTAGTGTGTTCATTAGATGGGTGAAATCCTCTTTCAGTGCCTCTGTGCCTGTTTTCTTAGGCAGTTAGCCTCTGGTATGCGTGCCATTAGCGTTAGCCACGCTTCTAGGCCTCTTTTCTTTTGGAAAGAATGATAAAAAAAAATTAGAATAATAATATTTTACTTTATTTTTTTTTGTATTCGACTAAGAGGTTGGCAGTCGACTACGGCTCCTTTCGATCGATTAGTCGACTATTCGACTAATAGGGGTCAGCCCTAATATATATATACTAGGCCTGTCCCCAACTAAGGATTTGTATAGCAGGGGTGTAACGGTACAACAAACACCACGGTTCGGTACGTACCTCGGTTTTGAAGTCACGGTTCGGTATGGGTTTTCGGTACAGTGGGGGAAAGTTTGTCTTTCCATGTTCCACTCAGGAGTGATGTAGTGTGCAGTAACTAATTGTTCTTAGGGCTGTCAACGAATATTCTGTATTGAAATAAATAACAGACAAAATTATTATTATTTTCTTTTTGATTAGATTGTGAAAAAAACAGCCCCCGGTGGGACGGTCGTTAGTGGTTAACATAATAATAATAACTTTAATAATAATTTATTATTATTAGTGGTTAACATACCGTTGTATTCGTTCGGTACACAGCCGTACTGAACCTGAGGTCCAATACTGAAACGGTTCGTTACGGATACACGTACCTTTACACCCCTATTGTATAGTCGACTATGATTGGCCAACTTAACTTAAATCAGACATTAAGCAACTACGTATATGGAATGATAAGATTAGAAAAAAAGGATTAGTCGATCGATTAGTCGTATATATTAGTCAGCCCTAATATATACACAGTATAAATAAACACTAGAGATTTGCTCCTCCACTCCCCTCCCCCGCAGGCCCTGTACGAGCGCTGTGATAGGCTGAGGCCCAGCTTGTTCCGCCTGGCGAGTGACACCATGGATGATGATTCGGCGCTGGCACAGATCCTGGCAGCCAATGACAAGTTAACACTGGTAGCAAATGCCTTCAGAGACAGAGTGGGGAGGAGAGAGGTGGACGGAGGAGGAGGAAGAAGAGGAGGAGGAGGAGGAGGAGGAGGAGGAGTTCAAAATGGAGCAGCAAATGGAGTGGGATGTAAATATGACGGTAGGCCTCCAAAACCTTTCATTATGCTTATTTCATCTTGATTTAACCCTTTCACTACCACACTACAGAAGGTTAACCCCTTCACTACCACACTACAGACGGTGCACCGCCTGTAGTGTGGTGGTGAAAGGGTTAACCCTTTGGTAGTGTGGCAGTGAAAGGGTTAAAATGTGCCCAACGGAGAACTTTTCAACATCTGCATTTTTTTTTTTATATATATAACATCGTTTCATCTAATGAGATAAGGTTTTCAGTCTGTTCACGTCACTCCTCACCCGTTCACCAAATCCTTTTATGTCCTCTCTTTTTTTTAGATTGATACAGTGTATTGATATATCGGCATACAAAATATCACGATATATCGCTCTATTGATTTGATTTCCCCCACCCCTAATATATATAATAAATCTATAAATACTTGATGGCCAAAGAGCAAAACCTCATATCTGCATACAAAAAAAATGGAAAAACCTCCTATCTGCACTTTGCGAGACATTAATACCTGGTCGGTATTGTTAACACACATAGTAATATAGTCCAAAAAACAGTGTATTGTGTTGGGTAGTTTTCTAAAAAAAAATAAGTGAATTTTTCAGATAGGAGGTTTTGCTCGTTGGCCTTCGATGTAATACGTATATTTTCTTAACTTATTTATTTATGTGTTTATTTGATGGCCCCTGTGAACCAAATGCTGCCTGTGTGTCCTGCTCTGCTCTGTTCTGCTCCTCAAGGGTGTTTATACTATGAGCTGCTCCTATGACTGTAAACCTTTTACTTTGACCAGTTTGTGCTCTAGTTCCACCACCGTCTTCAGAAGCATCACAGGTGTTGTTGTTGTTGTTGTTGTGACACGTGCTGTCAGCTGGTCATATATCTATTCCACTGGACGTGACGAGACACTGCTGTCCGTTGTTATCCGACAGGAGTGGACAGTACTCCAGGTGTGGGTTAGTCAGTATAAGCCTCCTCGTCCCCATCTCTGTTGATCTCTGTCGACTCCTTAAACACGGGTGTCTCTTGCTTTCAGAAGGGATCATTTATATGACTGATTCAAGATATTACTGATCTGCTTGTTGTTTCTTTGCACCAGTATGTTCTCCAGATGTCTCCTTCTCGCTTTCTTTCCGCTGTTGTTTTCTTTTCACGAAGGCTCGACCCGTCTCTCTGATGTTTTGTTATATGAAAGGCATAGGATTTCAAAAAAATCATGTCACATTTCTTCTCTGTGTCAGTTCTATTCTCGGGATGTACGGGTAACTGGCATAGTTTGGTGTGGGGTTTCACCGGGTGTTTTACGCGATGTTTTCTCTGTTGACGGTGTCCTTCTTTTCCTTTATCTTTGTGTCCTTGTTTATTAGGACCTGTCGTTGTACATGGTTAATAATGGCCCATCCTGCGTATTGGCAATGGGTGAGGGCATTTTTTTTTTATAATATTTTTTATTATCCATTTTTCTCCCATCCCAATGTTAGTCGTTATGCCAATTCCCAATCCCCTTCCTGGTCGTTGCGCACTCTACCCCCTACCGTCGGTCTGGGAGGGCGGAGACTATCACATGCTTCCTCCGACACATGTGTAGCCAGCCCACCGCTTCTTTTCACCTGGCAGCGCGGACTCTCACTGGGAGAGTGTAACGTGTGGAAGGTCACACTATACCTCTCCCAGATCCTTCCCTCGCTGTGCAGGCGCCCCGACCGAACTGTAGGAGTCGCTGTTTACAACGACCAGGACCCACCCACCCACGCCGGCTTCCCACCCGCTAACACTGCCAATTGTGTCAGTATGGACGGTCGACCAAGCCGGAGGTACCGCAGCTATTAGATCCCACTGTCTCTGTGGTAGACAGACGCTTAGTCCGCTGAGGGCATTTCTGATGTGTTTTTTCTCCTCCTGTCTGTCTTCAGGCATCCATGGTACAGTAGCTTGGTCGAATAAAGTCTGGACTACTGACGTTTGTTATGGGCTGTGGGATGTTCTGACATCCATATCAGGTGTTGGACTGTATGAGTTGGTTTCCTGATGTCCATAATAGCAGGTGTTGGTCTGTATAATAATATAATAGATTTCATTTATATAGCACACTTTAAACTCAGTGAGCTCTCAAGGTGCTTCACAGCAGAAGTAAAACAAAATTAAAAATAGAATAAAAAAAAAAAAGTTTAAAACAAGAAAACATTCAAATGAATAAAAATAAAAAGATAAAAAAGGTTTAAAACATAAAAACATTTGGCGGCTGGGTGGTGCAGCGGACATTGCGCTCGTCACCAACGCATGAGACACCGGGTTCGACTCCGGCTGTCGGCGTTGCCTCCGTCTCGGGCCGGCCGTCATACTAACTCAATTGGCAGAGTCAGCGGGTGGGAGTCGATGGGTGGTAATCGGGACAGCGACTCCTACAGGTCGGTTGGGGGACGCCTGCACAGCAGAGACAGGAAAATGGCGGGTGGGTAGTGTGAGCCTCCCACACGCTACACCTCACCACTGAGAGTCCGCGCTGGCAGGTGAAAAGATGTGACAGGCTGCCTCCTCGTGTACCGGAGGAGACACGTGATGCAAGGCTTCTATCCTCCCTACAACCGACCAGTGGGGGGCATATGCGAGCAACATTCAATACAGGGGAGGGAAGAATTGGCACGGCTAAATTGGGATGGGAGAAAAATAGAAAAAGCGGAGAAAAAGTGGATTAAAAAAAACATAAAAACATTTTAATTTTTTTTTAATTTAAATAAAATAAAGAAAACATAGGAGCAGATTAAAAAACGGGCCCTATTGGAAGGCAGAGCAAAACAAATGGGTTTTAAGGCCATGGCCTTGAAGGCAGCAATGGAGACTGAGGCCTTGATGGACCTGATTCCCCAGTGCGGAAAAAGCACGGCGCCCCATGGTCGACAGCCTGGTGCGTGGGATGGCGAGGAGGTTTTGGCTGCCAGACCTGAGTGACCTGGACGCAGGTTGAGGGGGAGAGTTGGTTTCCTGACGTCCCTATAGCAGGTGTTGGGACTGTATGAGTTGGTTTCCTCACTTTCCTGACGTCCATATTAGTTGTTTGCTGTGGAACCTCATCTTTATGCCTTTGTCTCCCCTTCAGTAAGTTGAAGTTTTATGTTTATTTTCTTCTTCCTCATGTGTGAATTGTATGTTGCCTATTCTGTTGAAGTGGTCAGTAAGTTGTGTGTCCTGCTTTGACATTCTCCAAAATGTCATCCACATACCTTCTCCAGAAGTGTAATAATAAGCATAAAATAGTCTGTATATACAAATAGCTCATATTATCTTAAAGGGGAACTATTTTACTATTTCTTTCATTAATTGGGCACTTTTACACAATTCCTGTGAGTCTATGGAACACCTCTGTAATATATATATTTTTTTTATTCATTGTTTTGTATTTCTAATCAAGTCCTCAAAAACAGCATTTTTCTACCTCAAGATCTCAAGCCGTTTTGAGCCTGGGCTCCAGGGCCCTCATGCATCAACGTGTTCTACGCACAGATCTGTGCGTAACCCGTGCGTACGATCATTTCTAAGCAAAGAGTGGGATTCATCAACTTCAACTTGAACTTGACTTCGTGCTTACATCTACGCACATTTCGGACCTGGCGTACCTCGCGCCCAGTGGTAGAATATATTATTACAACAAGGAAATGAGCTTCTGTGCATAATAACACTGGATGTTCTATGAACCGTAGTTCATTATATTTCATTGTAAAATAGCAACAGTAGTGTAATTATGGTCAAAACCCTATAAATAGCATTTGGAATAATAGATCTTTCTCTCAGAATGAATGCAGCATGTCATATATGTTACGATGAATTGAAAATGGGGGACCCTGATGTAAACAAGACGAAAGTCTTTCTCTGGTCTGCATCCCCTTAACAATTGTATGTATTGAGCTGTACTGTACTGTACCCATTCTGCAATCTGTTAATAAAGTTCTCATTCATTCATTCATTCATGGTTTATATAGCGTTATCGGAATATACGGGGTGTAGGCTACTGACTGACTGCGCTCCGCGTAGCTTGATTGATTGATTGATTGAAAAGTTTATTAACAGATTGCAGAATGGGTACAGTACAGTACAGCTCAGTACATACAATTGTTAATTGGGGATGCAGACCAACTTTCGTCCTGTTTACATCAGGGTCCCCCATTTTCAATTCATCATAAATCATAAAGCTCAACTCGTTATTATTTTGCGCACAGACCGCCGAAACACGGGAACGTTTTGATTATATTTAAAAGGCTTTACGTTAAACGAAACAAGTGGAATTTCGAAGCTGTAAGCAGAATAAGTCATATGAATATAGTGTTCTTCCCCCTTTTTACTGTACAAGAAAGAATAGAAAACGCATTGCAATGACACCATGCAGATAGTGGACAGACTATATGATGGAATTCAAGTTCATGTATTGAAAGGCAGGATACATCATACATGCAGTGAGATTCATTGTTCTTGTATATGCTCTCGTATTATATTGTTTATATAGGCTACCCAATACTGACATCAAAATAGATTGTAGTAGTATGCCTCTAGAAATCATGCAGCAGGTAGAAAATTGACGGGAGATCCATCGCGATTTGGAATAGAATTGAGGAGAACTTTAATCCGTGGGTATTAATCAAACAACACGGGAAAAGGCAGTCATATTCCAGCGCGGTCTTTATTAGCCGACAACAAAATAGATGCCTCTAAAAATCATATAGCCAATCGAACACAACTAATAAAGGCATTCATATTGTACAGCACGGTTATAATGACACACAACACAACCAACGCCAAACAGTGGTCAACGAACGATCTTTATTAGTATTTTGAGCTGTCCAGGCAGAATTGCAGCAATGGTCTTAGGGAGCCGTTGATATCTGACATCACCGTTTACAAATCCGCCTTTTATTTATCCACCTCCGTTACGAGGACCTCCACCTCGGTGTCTGTGTAGTTTCTCTTTTTCGTTCGCTTTGCCATCCTCCAACATTCCACGCACAGGGATTCCCTCATGGTATTTGAAGGGGAGGGCCTGACCATATTTGGTTGGTCGGGGCGGTTTTGGTATGCAAATACGTGAAAGCGTGCACGAGCTGCGGCGCAGGGCCAAGGTGGGATTCATCATGACAGGTGTGCGTAGAGCCTGCTTACGCACGTGTGATGAATGCCGACTTCCCTGTGCGTGCGCTAGTTCTAAATTCCGTGCTTACGTGTGGAAGTAGGTCAAGGTCAAAGTCCACGTTGATGAATGAGGGCCCTGGTCCAGGTCCAGCCACTGTGTGCAGCTCATCTTGTATCTCAACATTAACATGCAGCGGTGTCTTTCTGACATCACAAATCATCACATTTTCAAATGACTCAGTTCAGTGAGGGTGAATATTGTGAGAGGAGAATTGGAAGAATGCGCCAATATGAGAATTTTGAGACATAGATCATATTAATATAAGTTCACATAGCTAGGAAACAATGCTAAACACTCAAAAAGGCCATTTATAAGATAGTTCCCCTTTAAGCTAAGAAGACTAGATTAACCTTTTTCAACAATCCTCAAGGTTGTATTTTTTATACTGTGATATGTTTTTCAATCCCTTCCTCCCTCCCTCCCTCCCCCCTCCCTCTCTCCCTCTCTCCCTCAGTCACCCTCCCTCCTTCCCTCCCTCTCCCTCCAGCTCCCATGAGCCCCAGAGAGATTAAGAGCTATCGCCTCATCGACCTGTCAGCGCTGGACTCCCCACAGACGGTCCGTCGAGCCGACTCGCCCCCTGCCCTCCTCTCCTTCGACTGCCTGCCTCTCTCCCCCTCTCCCACGCCCCGTCCTCCTCGCTCTCGTCTGGACAGTAACCTCCTCTCGCTGGAGTTGACAGAACTAGGTACAGTATGGTCCTCTTTACTCCTCTCGCCTTCCATCCTCTGGTCTCCTGGTCTCTTTATCTCTCTTATAAGTCTCACTGCTAGGGGCGGGTAGCCCTGACATCGCAGCCATGCTGATGATTCCTATTCCTCATGGCAAGCTGTGTGCTTGTAAACAATACAGTATGTTTATGTTTATGTTTATTAGGATCCCCATTAGTCATCATAAACGTGTTGACTATTCTTCCTGGGGTCCTCACAGATATATGCGGCACGGTGGTGTAGTGGTTAACACTGTCGCCTCACAGCAAGAAGGTCCAGGGTTCGATTCCCGCTTGGGGACCAGGTTTCCATGATGCCAGGTACCCAGGTGGGGCATCTCCCAGGCCTTTCTGTGTGGAGTTTGCATGTTCTCCCCGTGCTCGCAAGGGTTTCCCCCCCGATAAGATAAACCCAATGGAAAAACATGCACAACAACAATAGATCGCTAATGCTGTGGCGTCCTTGACGAAGACGGACAGGAGCACTTGGATTGGTCCCCTGGCGCGGCTCACGTTGACGCCTGTCTGCTCCCGGCTGCCCTTGGGGGGGAAGGACGACGGGATGGGTTAATCGCAGATACGAATCGCATTCATGCATCGCATGCGTGCCGAATGATGACCTCTGAGCAGGTCCTAAATTATTATTATTAAATTATTATTATATATACACATACAAATATCTGAAACATTCAGTGTAAATCAGTCATATATCACATAATCAATAGAAAATAAAACAAAAGGTCATAGGTGAATCCATTTCACCATACCTTTAACAAAAAAAACACAAAGTAAACACCTCAGGCAACTTCACGACTATATCAAGGTGCTTGATTCAAGCAAAGCCTGGTCAGTAATACAAATATCTATCAACACTTAGAGAACAATAGAGAAAAACTGGAATGTAAAATAATATTTTTAAACAAGCAAGCAAGCAAGCAAACAAACAATCCTTGCCAAGACAGTGGCTTGGTAATCAATATACATCTAAAAATAATGAAATCTTCTGATATTCTTGCTATACTGACTATGACTTATTTTCAGCTTGTTAGCAACCTTAGCCAGTTAGTGTGCTAACATTGTTGTAAACGTTTGCACGCCCTGCCAGAGCAGCGAGAGGTTGAGACAGGGTGAGAGAGGGTGAGAGAGGGTGAGAGGGTGAGAGAGGGTGAGAGAGGGTGAGAGAGGATGAGAGAGGGTGAGAGAGGGTGAGAGAGGGTCTGGATGGATCTGGATGTTTTCTCCACTGTTCTCCCAAGTGTTGCCGGATTTTTGTTACTGATTCTTTATGAACAATTGCTTTATGTTGCAATGCAAGCTACCATGGTAATCAGAGAGTTAGTTGACCATCCTTCTAGCTTTCGCTTGTTTTTCACACCCTATGTACATTGCACACTATTACCATGAGCCTGTTAACCTTTCAGACAGTACACATTCTGCCAATTAGCCAACCTGGCTAAACTGGCATATTTACAGTAAAATGTTCCTTAATATGCACTGTCTCTGTATTTTAAACCAATAAATACAAATACAAATTCATTGCAGTAGTTTCAAAGTACAATAGCCCAAAGGGTGTTTTGTACTTGAGATACTCTTGATTCTCGTCGTTTCCATAATCACAGTGAACCTATACCCTCTCTGGGATCATTGCTCTTGGTCTAATGGACCATTGTGTTAACTATTAGTGGTCAGCGGGTATTGCGTGCGGTTGTATTGACCTGTCAGCCATCTGTCCTGTTATTACAGGCTTAAATAATCTGCTCTCAGAAGAACCCAGCAAGTCTCCAGAGACGCCAAAGACGTACTACGACGAGCTAATGCAGGTGAGCCTCCACTTGAATCCACTCCAGGGACAAGGTCTCAAATGAACAATAGGAGCATCTGCACCATTTACTACTGTAGCTGTCAGCAGCAGACGGGTGGTCAAATGGTGCATTCATATAACGGCTTTTATCCAAAGCGCTTTACAATCTCTTTTCTCACATTCACACTCCGACGACGGAGGCAACCATGCAAGTAACATCGGGAGCAGTTAGGGGGTTAAGTGTCTTGCTCAAGGAAACTTCGACATGCTGCCCGGGAGGAGCGGGAATCGGACCAGGAACCTTCCGATTACCAGAGGGCCGCTCTCTACCTCCTGAGCCACTCAGTCCAGCCTCAGTCCACTGCGTTTTCTGAATTTCTTAAGAGAGAAGAGCATTAATGGCTGAGCATATCAACTGGATTCTCAATCTACTGAGAATATGCAGACTGTATTGCTAATAATTGTCATAATAATTATAATAGACATTTAAATATTATGTTGGCAGTGGCTCAGGAGATAGATCGGGCAAGTCCTAAGTAACGGCTCCTGACAAGCTGGTTGGTGCCTTGCACGTGTGCGCGAGCGCGTGTGTGTGAATAAGTTGTAAAGCGCTTTTAGTCCAGTCCATTATAATTTTATAACAAGGAAAAGGGGTAATTTGGGCCAATCAGGGCAAAAGGGACAGTGGCTCAAAAACACTCTGCACATCTCCGATCTGGTCTGTGTTCATGACCCCACTCTCCTGTCCATCAGCTTAGTGGAGGAGGTCTAACGAAGGAAGCTGGTCCCTGTGGAGAGACAAACCATGTACTGAGACCCCGTGGAGGTGCTTCAAATGGGACACACACTAGGTAAGGATGAATGGATGGATGGATGGATGGATAGGTAAAGAGAGAGAGAGAGAGAGAGAGAGAGAGAGAGAGAGAGAGAGAGAGAGAGAGAGAGAGAGAGAGAGGGAGAAAGGTATGTCATAAAAGTTATGATGAATTGAAAATGGGGGACGAAAGTCTTTCTCTGGTCTGCATCCCCTTAACAATTGTGTGCATTGAGCCGTACTGTATTGTGTACCCATTCTGCAATCTGTTAAATAAAGTTTTCAATCAATCAATCAGGGAGAGGGAGAAAGAGAGGGGGGTCTAAAACGTGCGGTCATGGCCTCAGCCTCTTACCGTATTATTGTCACATGACTGACTTTCTCTCTCCTCGTTTTAGGTCATTACCTCAACAATTTCAACCAGTCGCAGGGTCAGAATCGCCATCCAACTCACAGAGCCGGCCAATGGGAGTGTCGGGACCTCCAGAGAGTTCGGAGGAGAACGTGTGTGTTCCACGCTGGCTGAGGGACGTCCATGTGCCCCTGGAGACCATTAAGCCCAGTATGTCCTGTATGGTTTTCTTCTTCTTCTTCTTCTTCTTCTTCTTCTTCTTCTTCTTCTTCTTCTTCTTCTTCTTCTTCTTCTTCTTCTTCTTCTTCTTCTTCTTCTTCTTCTTCTTCTTCTTCTTCTTCTTCTTCTTCTTCTTCTTCTTCTTCTTCTTCTTCTTCTTCTTCTTCTTCTTCTTCTTCTTCTTTTTCTTTTTCTTTTTCTTTTTCTTTTTCTTTTTCTTTTTCTTTTTCTTTTTCTTTTTCTTTTTCTTTTTCTTTTACCTTTATTGGGAGCTCCCGTAGCTCACCGCATATCTCGGCTCTATTTCTGCGTCAGGGAAAACCGTGTTCGTCACGGATCTGGGGGACACGAGTTCGATTCCCGGACCCGCCGTCATTTCTCAGAATGTCTTCCCCTGCTCTACATCCCATTTCAACCTGTTTCTGTCGGTCATGCTTGACCAGAAAAGCGATAAACGCTAAAAAATAAAGTTTAAAAAAAAAAACATCTTTATTCAGAACAATGTTGCGGTACAAGAACCTTCATCCAGGTATCCTTGTCTAAAACTAAAATATACTCAAGTAAAACTAGTAGCCTACTACTTTAAAAATCCTCAATGGTCCAGCTGTCAGCGGTACCTCCGGCTTGGTCAGTCGTCCCTACTAACACAATTGGCAGTGTTAGCGGGTGGGAAGCCGGTGGGGTATAAGTCCTGGTCGGTCGGGGCGTTACGTTCCCCCAGTGAAACTCCTCGTTGTCAGGTGAAAAGAAGCGGCTGGCGACTCCACATGTATCGGAGGAGGCGTGTGGTAGTTCTACACCCTCCCCAGGCCGACAGTGGGGCAATGCGCGCAACGACCAGGAAGGGATTTGCTATAACGACTAAATTGGGATGGGTGAAAAATACAGAAAGCCCAAAATAAATTAAATAAATAGAATAATATTATTTAATTTAATTTAAATACTCAATGAAATAATACAGACCTTCTGTAATAAGGGCCACGAGTCTCCATTATAAACCAAGCCTCTTCACATACCAACATAAAGATGCTTTACTGGCACAAACTGGTTCTAACTAAGAGATTTGGTGAAAGAAATTATCATTCTTGTGCATGAATTCCAAGATTCCAACTACAATACATACAACTTTCTCTTGGGCATTTCCTGGTTGTTAAACAAGGTAGGTAAATACTTCACCTACAAACACAATACTGACAGCATAATATTGATGTAATTAAAAAATAAACGTTTTAAATGCATAGGTTTATAAAATAGGCGGAGCTAAAGCGTGGGCCAGGTTTCGTCAACAAAGAAAATAAATGATGGAATAAAGGACTCAATGAGACCTTCCGATAGCAGGTGGTCATAAGTCGTTTTGAAAATGTGTAAAATACTATTAAAAAATCTAAGTTATTGCAGCTTTATAAGTTATTACTTAAAATTGCACTCGAGTACAGTAACTAGAGTAGTTATAACTAGTTACTTTCCACCTCTAGGCTTCATGCTCCTTGTTTGAAGGACTCACTGGCTACTTATTGGCTCGGATTTACGTACTTTGTTGATAATCAGCGTCAATTTGTCTTTTTTGTTTCTGGAAGGTCGATTAGAGCCAATCACAGTGCTTGACCAGGGTGGGGTCCATGTCTCCCTCCACTTTGCCAAAGACACGCCCCCAGGACAGCCCAGCATTGCCGTAGTGGTCATCTCCACCGTGAACACCTCCGCTGTACTGGTGAAAGACTTCCTGTTTCAGGCTGCTGTTCCCAAGGTAACAAACTGAAGCCACAGAATAAATGAGTCTAAAATAGATGATGGTGTTAACCCTATGATTGCCAAAAACGTAGATCTACGTTTCTGTGGTCCAGCGGTTGAGTGCCGGAAACGTAGATCTACGTTTCTGTGTCGTTATTTCTTTTATTAGCTATTTCCATTCATAATTCATCCTGCTATGCTGTATGACTGTGTAGCACTCTGTCTGAGACTGCAACGTCCCGATACCGCCGCCTAATGCCTTGCGGCCGCTATTGCACTCCATTTGAAACAATGTGGTTTGTTTTCTCGGCCAAGCTGCGGTGTGGGGGCGGGTTCTAAACACTCCGGCAAAACAAGCGCTTATAGGGATGGCATCGACAAGGGCCCCCGCCTGCCCGTTCATGTGCAATGCTGGATAACGTTGGACACAGGATCGCTGTGGATATTTGGAATGGCGATCAGATAATTGGATTATTCTTTTTGCAGTACATCAGAGACAAGGTAAGGACTATATGTTATCAATCTTGCGTTGATCCGATATTTTTTTCTCCGCGATCGCAGCGTGTGTCTGTAATGTACTGTGTAATGTATGCCGTTGGTGGCGCTTGAAGCATAGAAAAACGACCCCCCCCCCCCCCCCCCCACCCTTTCGTGCATGCATGCTGAAACATAATACCGATAATCTAGCGTTGATTTCAGATCGATTCAATAATCAGGCGAGAAATGGCACGATTTATAATGAAATGCAGTGAAGCGCTGTTTGCCGGAGTTTCCTGGGATTACACAGGATCACTCTAAAACTATACTCATATTCACCACGGTATAAAACGGAAATGTATGGATGAAAAAATTATCAGTTTTTTGCATGTTGACCGGAAGAAACTCACTGACAATCGACGTTGTTATTAGATCCATAGCTATAATATTTAATATAGGCTTAGCACTGCAAAAACAAAAGACACGAAGATAGATACCAGTTTCCTCTCTGTGCGTTCAGTAGAAAGCTATCTGGCTGCATGTTAGCCTAGCTTAGCACAATGAATGGAAGCGGACATAACCGGTTAGCCTAGGCATTGTCCAACTAACACCTCTCCCGAAGGCTAACCGGTCATGTCCGCTTCCATTCATTGTTAGCTAGGCTAACATGCAGCCATACTGTGGTTATGGGCACAACGGTGACGCAGCATCGTCAAAGTGACCACGGTCACAGTAAAGAATGCTGTTGAATCCTGTATTATTGCTTTTATACAATAATTATGTTTAATAAAAGAAATACTTTAATATGGCGAGAGTGAAATCCAGGATAGAGAGAGAAAGATGTTCTGTAGCTCCCTGGCTACCAGTAGTTTACCTGGGGAGTCACTTTAGGGGAGCCATGCTTTATAGGAATTATCAGCATGGCTGGAACACCTGTTTGACCAATCAGATCGCTTGGTCAGAACTACGTGTTGTGTAATTAAATGGAATGAATGTGTAAGGATTCCAAAACACTCATATTAATTACGCCCAAACCACTTAGTTTACATGTCCGAGGTTCGGATAAGACAGGCTGTAATTGTCCTTCAGGTTAACGATCACCTTGACAGGCTTTAACATTACATTTATTGCAGTAGTTCTCAAACTGTATTTCTCGTAGGACCTCCAGGCGGCAGACCCTTATTTGACCCTATTTGAAAACCTCACCTCGCTGACCCCCCATCTGAGAAGACCTTTGTTGTCACAAGGAAAGATGAAATTACATACCTGGGTTCCATCCTGAAGGCAAATCTTTCCTGTGACAAAATGGCATCCAATGTAATAAAAAAAAAGTCAACCAACGAACTAGATTCTTGTACCGGATCTCCTCTCTGGTAAACAAGAATACCCTGAAGACTCTGGCAGGAGCACTCATTCAAGGGTACTACGACTATGCTTGCACCTCATGGTACCAAAGCACCTCAAAGGCACTAAAAACAAGATTACAAACATCACAAAACAAACTGGTCAGACTACTACTTGACCTTACTGCTAGAACCCACCTCACCCCTGCCCACTTTGACAACCTAGGATGGCTTAGAGTAGACAACAGAGTACAGCAACTTGCAATGGGCCTGGTCTACAAGATACACTACACCACACAGGTACCCATGTACATGTCGAAATACTTCCTAAAGGTCAGTGAATAACACGCCCACAACACCAGAGGGAGCTCCACAAATCATGTGAATCCCAGATTCGGCACAAACAAGGGACTAAACACATTTAGCAATTATGCCACAACAATGTGGAACGCCCTACCCACAGCCGTAAAAAGATGTGAATCACTACCCACATTCAAAACCGCCCTTAAAGAGCACCTACGGGAGGCTTCAATTAGAAACTGGCCCCCGTAAATGTCCAACCCCCCCCCACCCCCTCCTAATAGACAGTATCCTCCACCGTATATATCTTCTCCCCACTGTATCTAAAGATTTATTTTTTGGCGTTTTATCGCTTTATTTCTACTGGGCAGTCCAGTAGGGAGAGACAGATGAGGAATGGGAGACAGAGTGGGGGGAAGACATTCGGCAAATAACGACGGGTTCGGGAGTCGAACCCGGGTCGGCCTTCTCCCCACTGTATGTATATTTTTTCTCCCACCCACCCACCCCATCCTAATGTACAGTCTCCTCACCACCGTATGTATATACTCTGTCAGGATCTATGGGTAACAGTACTGTATATTTGCATATCGTATATGTCACAAATGTAACAGTACTATATACTTGTATGTCATGTATGTCCCTATGCCATAAATGTCATGATGTCATGTATGTTGTGTATGTCATAAATGTCACTATGAATTGAAAATGGGGGACCCTGATGTAAACAAGACAAACGTCTTTCTCTGGTCTGCATCCTCTTAACAATTGTGTGTATTGAGCCGTACTGTATTGTACCCATTCTGCAATCTGTTAAATAAAGTTTTCATTCATTCATTTATTCATTCAAACCCTTTCACTACCACACTACCAAAAATGGGTTAACCCTTTCACTGCAACAATACAGAAGTAACAGAAGGTTAACCCTTTCACTGCCACACGACAAAGGGTTAACCCTTTCACTACCACACTACATAAGGTTAACCCTTTACTATCACACTACAACAGACGGTTAACCTTTTAACCTTCTGTAGTGTGATAATGAAAGGGTTAAATAGGATTTTAGCCCAGAATTCCACCGTGGCTGTCTTTTCTATGACACCTGTGGTCACAGAAGAGTCTTCTCACTGTTGTTAATGAAATGACAGTGAAATTAAACAACTCCTCATGTGGCTGTAGTGTACACACCCCACTTTGAGAACCGCTGCTCTAATGAACAGTGCTGTGACCCGAGCCACCCCACCCTCCTCTGATCCTTCCTGCAGACCATGTCAGTGAAACTGCAGCCGTCGTCGGGTCAGCTCCTCCCTCCGTACAGCCCACTGCTCCCTCCGGCCGCCCTCTCCCAGGTCCTCCTCTTGGCCAATCCCCACAGGGTGAGTGTCGTCTGTGCTGCTGCGCCGCGACTAGGGACTAGCGGTGGTGCGGATATGCCATTATCGGAGCGATACCGGGCAGAGATAGGGTGTTCATTCATACTAGAGAATCTCCCCAATACTATACGACCTGATGCCAATAGTCACATGTGATGTGTTGTGACATCGAAGCAAAACAACTTCATTTAACGTCGTTTTCACATATAGAGGGATGTTTATCTTTTTCTAATGGAGAAAAATGGATTACAGTAGGGCTGACCTTCGAATCTTTTTTTTGGAATTCGAAGCTTCGGGCCGAGATTCTATTTTAATTCGAAGCTTCGAGAAAGAAAAAAATAATAAGAAGAAAATTCATTTTATGTTGTGGGACTTGAGTTGTACAGCACTTTGTTCAACTTTGTCAGTGCTGTAAAGTTTAAACCTTTTTAAATCTTAGACAAACTAAACACTTTGCTTTCATGAAATATTGTAAGCCGTCATTTGAGGCTTTATAAAAGCAGCACAATGAACACAAATCTGTCAGTGCCAAGTCCGATCTCATCTTAAATAACAAATAGCATTGCTTGTTGTAGTTAACAAAGAGATGCAGAGTTGATTTTGCACCAAAAAAATTTTAAAATCATATATATATATTTTTTAATAATCAAAATGTATTTTCATATTCGAATCCCATGCCCATCGAACTGCCCTGCAGAAGCACAGTAACTACGCAAACAGTGAAACTGAGAACAATGGCTTTAAAGTTCTTTGACTATCCAGTGATTTTGTAGTTACTGCAATTATGTATACCCCTTTTCTCTAAAACAGAGCAAGATTGAATTCTGAATCTTTGTCACATGATACAACAGATATTGAGAAGGGAAGTTTCACTTAACTCAATTTAGAAAAGAAATTTAGTTACTGCGGTTAGCTCCTGCAGATCAGTATAGCTAAAGCATGTCTGCTCATTGTTAATGATTATAAACAAATAAAGAAATGGTCTGAACTAAACAGTTCAGTAAACATAATGGAAGGAAGGTAGGAAACAGTGCAGATGGAACATATATACACTCCTACAACCACACCTCACCCACTAGAGCAGGGGTCAGCAATTAAGTTTGGCCTCAGGCCAAATTTTTTCCAAGCCATTGTATGGCGGGCCAGAAACAAAAACAATGGCTAAATTAATATATTGATAGTGAAAACATTTTAACTCTGTGACAGACCACCTTATAACTAAGACATACATTTGTGGCAGAGGCAGAGAATGGACAAAATAAACGAGCTGCATAGGTGGCATAATAAACTGTAAACGACATACACATTTGCACTGAACATTATACCTTTGTCTTTTTGCCATTTTATTATAAAACCAGAGACAAGCGTTTCTCTCTTATTGGTCTATCTTACATTACGCGCAACCAATGCGTCTATCTGGCGGCCCTTTCTGTGGAGCGCACTGGACTATTGAGAAACAATAGGAATTCTCCATTGGTTCTCCCAGTCCACGTGACCATTTCTAGCATTTCCATTGGCTATAGTGACAGACATAGATATATGATAAATGGATAGATACAGCGGATTAGATGCAGTCCAGAGAAAACAACCAATCTAGATAATATTTCAAGATTCTATGCTTTACATCTGCGCAATCGCGGAGAGATGCACACAATTTTGAGATGACAATCGATTCCGATACAATAAAGCAAGTCTTTATCACAAACGGATCCAAAGATATTTAATGTTTTACAAAACATGTCTAGTGTTGCGCCCGGCGTTAGAAGGTTAAAAGCCAAATTGTATTTTTTATTTAGTTAATAAATGTCTCGTTGTAGTTCCTTATATACCTAATGTGGCGCATCTTCTTGAAGCGGATTGAGCTTCTTCTTTTTTTCAGCTCTGATTTGACTTCAGTTTAATTGCATTGTTACTGTGTGTGGTGCCGTCACAGTCATATATAAGTAAAGATAAAGTTTGAATGACTTACTGAACTGGTGTTTTAATTTCACACCACACTGCTTGTTTGTTATTTCAGCACCAGGCGCTGTCCACCGACTTTTTTCATGTTGAGCAAGCGCTACATTACACCTCGCTGCCTACCTGTTTATTCACTCTCAACATGGATAAAACAAAGTATAATAATAAGCATTCTTTAGGTGGTGGTAGTTTCTCTGTTTTGGACATTATACCTAACATATAGGCTAGCCTAGTTATGTCTGATATATATAATAATTTTTTCTAAATAATCTGACGGGCCAGATATTATTGCTGGCGGGCCAATTTCGGAGAGACTATAATTACGGCACTTTGTATGAGTGACAGATAGTACAGCTTAGAGCGCAATGTGATGAGCGTTTAATTGGTCTATATCAAGCCCCGCCCCCTTTTCTTGATCCTCCAATCAATCACAACTTTGTTTGTGCGAGGAAAGCAACAGTTGTGATTGGATGATCAAGACAAGAGGGCGGGGCTTGATATAGGTCAACTCCTTCCTTTCCCTTTTTCTCACGCTCTCTACCTCCTTCAACATTTTCTAATTTATATCCCTCTCTCTCTCTCCCTCCCTCCCTCCCTCCCTCCCTCCCCCCTCTCTCTCTCACTCTCTCCCTCCCTCCCCCTCCCTCCCTCCCTCTCCCCTCTCTCCCTTCCTGTCTGTAGTGTAAAGTGCGCCTGCGCTACAAGCTGACCCTGCTCCACGGAGACCAGCCAGTCAGTGAGTCAGGCGAGGTGGACAACTTCCCAGAGTGGGGGTCCCTGGTGGACTGCAAACTCTGAGCACCTTCCAGCAGCAGCTTTGTCCCCTTACCAAAAAGTGTCATGGTATTTCCAAAAAAGTCTCATGGCATTCCCCAAAAAGTGGCAAGGTATTCCCCAAAAAAGTGGCAAGGTATTCCCCAAAAAAGTGGCAAGTTATTCCCAAAAAAGTATCATGGTATTTCCATAATTTTTGGTCACGTGACTGAAAGATGATGCCACGTACCATCACCATTGGATTATACCATAGCATTACCATGGTATTATTTAAGAACAGAAGTGGTCCCATGGCAGTACATGACTATTACCATGGCAGTACATGACTGTTGTTACCATGGCAGTACAATGGTAAATCATTTACACTTTAAATACCATCAAAATACCATGACTTTTTTGTAAGCGTCTCATAGACCAGGAGGATTCTGACACAGTGGAGCTGTGAGGAATGGTTCTATAGAGCAGTGGTTCTCAAAGTGGGGTCCAGATACCCCTAGGGGGTCCCTGAGGTGGTTCCAGGGGGTCCCCAGAGAAATGGAAACTAGTTTAATTTCACTAGTATTTTATTCACTACTAGAGCAGCACAATGAGAGAATGTGAACTTGTTCGATCATAGAGTTCACTCTCTCCTCTGTTACAGTAATGGAATTCTGGATCATATCTAAAAGTAATATCTTCTCAGTCCCTAGGAAAGGATCTTATCAAAGGGGGGTCCCCTGGCATACTACGTATACATCTGGGGGATCATTGATGTGAGGTTTGAGAACCACTACTGTAGAGATGCCAGACTGGTAATGATGCCACCTCCAGTGTGTCACCTTCAAGTCCGTCGGGGGAGTTACGAGTTGGGGAAAAAGTAAATACGACTCGTATTCATTCAAGTGCTCTTGGTGGGAGATGAGAAAGACTTGGACAAGGGGCTCGTCGGTGTGTGAGTGAATGAGTGAGTTTGAGGCATGCGTTGTAAAGCGCTTTGGATGAAAGCACTATATAAATGCAGACCGTTTACCGTTTAGAATGTGAAAAATAAAAACATTGAATTAAATAGTTTCTTGTTTTATCCTCAAAATCGAACAGCACAGAACTGTTTAACGCATTAGGCATTTGGCTGATTATGTAGGATGTTTTTGTTTCTTTTAACCAATTATAATAATTTCTTTGCTAAATTAAAGGAAATGTCCACCGTAGAACACGTCCAAACACTTCCAAGCTGTTAATAAAAAAACAACTGGTGATGTACTTCACATTTCTGGGTCTGTTTAGCAGTTTGGTCTTTTATTATGCTGTTAGTCGTGGCGAACCCTCATCCTGATGCCACGTGACTGTTAGCCGCGACGAACTAGTGAACAACCCACATCCTGATGTCACGTGACTGTTAGCCACGACGAACTAGTGAACAACCCACATCCTGGTGCCACGTGACTGTTAGCCGCGACGAACTAGTGAACAACCCACATCCTGATGCCACGTGACTGTTAGCCGCGACGAACTAGTGAACAACCCACATCCTGATGCCACGTGACTGTTAGCCGCGACGAACTAGTGAACAACCCACATCCTGATGCCACGTGACTGTTAGCCGCGACGAACTAGTGAACAACCCTCATCCTGATGCCACGTGACTGTTAGCCGCGACGAACTAGCGAACAACCCACATCCTGATGTCACGTGACTGTTAGCCGCGACAAACTAGCGAACAACCCACATCCTGATGCCACGTGACTGTTAGCCGCGACGAACTAGTGAACAACCCACATCCTGATGCCACGTGACTGTTAGCCGCGACAAACTAGTGAACAACCCTCATCCTGATGCCACGTGACTGTTAGCCGCGACGAACTAGCGAACAACCCACATCCTGATGTCACGTGACTGTTAGCCGCGATGAACTAGCGAACAACCCACATCCTGATGCCACGTGACTGTTAGCCGTGTGAACTAGTTACTAGTGAACAACCCTCTGGTTTTAACCGGAAAATATTTCCTGGAATGTGTTGGACACTTGGGCAAAAGGGCAGGGGCTCAAGCCCCCCTTCGGCCCTATCTGTGCACGCCACTGATGGTAATACAGTAACCACTTTGTTGTTCACGTGCGCTCAGCTCCTAATTATGATCTATCCCACTCCACATGACTTGAAGGCAGCACTAGAACCAAAGATTATGTTGCTGTCTTAGTTACTGCCAGTGTGTGTGTGTGTGTGTGTGTGTGTGTGTGTGTGTGTGTGTGTGTGTGTGTGTGTGTGCGCGTGCGCACGCACGTGTGTGTATGTGTGCAGACAAGCGCACGTGCTTTAGAGCAGTCATTTTCAAACATTCTTTTTCAGGGGACCCAGAGAATCATTTTGGGGACCCCATTTAATCTTCCCAAGACCCATGTGTGGGTCCCGACCCACACTTTGAAAAACTCTGCTTTAGAGTGGGGTTGTGTGAAATGAATGAATGAATGAATGTAATGCCGTGCGTTATCAGGATGAGTTTATTGTTTCATGTATTTGTTGCCACACGGTCACATGTCTGTGTCTTTCCACGTGTGATTTCCTACGGTACGTTTCTGAAGAGCCGTGAGATCCGAATGTGATGCTTTTTGTTTGAAATATGCGTGTTATTTAAGTAGGCTTTACGCTGCCTTCGCAACCTCAAAGGTGCACAGTACGGTCGCCTTGTGGAATGTACTTGTGTGTGTGTGTCTGTCTGTGTCTGTGTGTGACAGAGAGAGATGCTCCCCTACAGTTATATTTATGATTGTATATAATGGTGTCTTTGATTTCTTGTCTTTGAATAATAGTTGAGTGTTCCGATGCTCTGTTGCCAAATCACTGACTTCCCTCATCTTGACTATAACCTTTGGCATGGGAGAGCTCATCTGGGATCAGTTTTAAAGATGTAATAGTGACATTTTTAAGTTCATATATATTTAGGCTCGGGTGTTCTAACCGGTGGGTCTGTTTGGTGAAGCTTTATAAATACCTGCTAATCAAAGACAGATTTCTGTGATGTAGTCTGAGAGTCTAGACTATAGTGTAGCGAGGAGCTCCTTCAAGATCTATCGTACCTGTCAGATCTGTGTGAATCATTAAAATACATGTTTTAATGTCCGTTTGAATGTCTGCCTTATTGAACGCCTGCTTCGCTGTGAGTCTGAGCCTGCTTCGCTGTGAGTCTGAGCCGCCGTGTTGCTGGACGTCTTTATTAATCAATAAAAATGCTCACAACAGACGTAACCGTTGCACCAAAGTTGCCTGATTTCAACACAAACACACAAAACTTTCATCACTCACACTGTTCACAAGGGTCTATGTTGAACTATCACTAATCACTGATCCCGTTAGTTAGAGTAACGGGTGGGTATGAAATAAATACGCATGCGTGGGAGCTGTGTTTTGGTACAGTATGCCTGTCATGAGTGACGTGTATCCTCCACTGGGTTCTTTAATAAATGAAGTTAACTATTAGTTAATTATTAATTATTCAGACCAACTTCCAACAACATGGTGTCAGAAGTGGGATCACAGACCTAAGATTCAAGAATACATGTTTACCTGCCTGTCTACAGTAGATCTTATGGAGATCAAAGCATTTTTTACTTACTGTGTATGGAAAAGGGTTTTGCCAAGTCTTGCTGTAGAGTTAGCAGCAGTCTGAACTGCTGTAGAGTTAGCAGTCTGACCTGTTGTAGATTTATTCAAGGGATGACTGACCCCAAAAACGATGACACATTTGGTTGGGAAACAACCAATCATCTTCAACCCAACATTTGAATAACAATAAACCAGTTTATGAACCAATTAGATTATTCTGAGTTTGGGGCAGCCGATCGGAGCGGGGGATAATACATTTGAAATTCTGAGATGGAACGAAGGCAGCAGAACATTTGAAAATAAATAATTAAAACAAGTGGTGAACTTATAAAAACAAAAACGCTCCATACTCAATAAAAAACACAAATTAAAGATAAAGATATGGGACCTTTGAAATGAAGGGGAGTCGTTCCCTACTAAGGCAAGGTAGTAAGGCAAAAGATTAGCGCTATTACTCTCTAGTACTAATTTATATCCTATACCCAGCTTCATCACCTTTACTGTTAGAGTTGGACGACAAACTTCGAACTTTGAGTCTAGTCTATCTAATCTACTGTAAATGAAAGTTCATCCGTCATGCTGTAGGTATCGTTGGTACAAACAACGGTATTTAAAGAGTCGTTCTTCTCTGGATCATTACTCACACAGTTAGCCTTAGTAGTGCATGATGAACTGCCCACAAAACAAACACACCCGTGTCTAGGAGTCCGAGGTAGTGAGATTTCAAGGAGATTTGAGGTCATTAGACACGTCAACACGTCCTTTTCATGTAAACCCTACTAGTGAAAATAACCTCATAAGCAGCCCATGCGATTGATTTTACATTTTTATTTCATGGATCAATCATATTTTATTGTTTGACATCAGCAGATTAAAATACCTGTTTATTTATGTACATATATGTAACAGGGGTGTTAGATAAAGTGCCAAATACAGTTTTATTTTATTGTATTATTAAAATGTTTACAAATAAATAAATATTGAAAGGAAAATAAGTGGGAATGGTGGAAGGCCATCACACCACCGACCCTGGTCCCACAATGCATTGCTTCATGAACAAGTAGCCAACCGAAGTGCAGAAGGAGGGCGAACTGCTAAGTGCTGGTCATAGAGGACAGGTGGTCTGTCCTGGAGTCAAAGGTCACAGTCTGGGAGTGAAACTGGCCAACGGGCACGGGGACACGGCCGTCCAGAGCAAAGCAACAGACACACTTCTCAGACACTTAAAGGGATAGTTCAGATTTTTTTTCTTTTTTTTTTTTTTATCTAATTCATCACCAACTGGGAAGGCTTTCAGTTAATCCGAAAAGCACCTATTTGTTATGCAGTGTTTTGGGGATTTGGCAGTGTTCTTTTGTTAATGAGATTTAGAGATATTCGATTATAATTTTTTTGGTCAAATTCATAAGTTCATATTCTGTATACAACAGTTAATATGTATGTAAAACGAACAATAGAGACTTCACCACACTTCTCACTCCACCAAAGACCATCCTAAAGGCGGAGGGAGTTGAGCATATCAGCCACTAGAGGGGGCTAGAGCCTCATCAACAACCCCTATCTCTCAACAGCTCCCTATCTCTCAACAGCCCCTATCTCTCAACAGCCCCCTATCTCTCAACAGCTCCCTATCTCTCAACAGCCCCTATCTCTCAACAACCCCTATCTCTCAACAGCTCCCTATCTCTCAACAGCCCCTATCTCTCAACAGCCCCCTATCTCTCAACAACCCCCTATCTCTCAACAGCTCCCTATCTCACAACAGCCCCCTATCTCTCAACAACCCCCTATCTCTCAACAGCTCCCTATCTCACAACAGCTCCCTATCTCTCAACAGCTCCCTATCTCTCAACAGCCCCTATCTCTCAACAGCCCCTATCTCTCAACAGCACACCTGTGCGACGTCACTCCTGCCCTGACGAAGGCGACGTCACTCCTGCCCTGACGAAGGCGATGTCACTCCGCCCTGACGAAGGCGATGTCACTCCGCCCTGACGAAGGCGATGTCACTCCGCCCCGACGAAGGCGACGTCACTCCGCCCTGACGAAGGCGATGTCACTCCGCCCTGACGAAGGTGATGTCACTCCGCCCCGACGAAGGCGACGTCACTCCGCCCTGACGAAGGCGATGTCACTCCGCCCTGACGAAGGCGATGTCACTCTGCCCTGACGAAGGCGATGTCACTCCGCCCTGACGAAGGCGACGTCACTCCGCCCTGACGAAGGCGATGTCACTCCGCCCTGACGAAGGCGATGTCACTCCGCCCTGACGAAGGCGATGTCACTCCTGCCCTGACGAGGGTGATGTCACTCCGCCCTGACGAAGGCGATGTCACTCCTGCCCTGACGAGGGCGATGTCACTCCGCCCTGACGAAGGCGATGTCACTCCGCCCTGACGAAGGCGATGTCACTCCGCCCTGACGAAGGCGATGTCACGCGATCTCACTCCGCCCTGACGAAGGCGACGTCACAAAGGCCACTTGGCTGAAAAACACGGAATCGTCTTTCTTTCTTTTAATCTCTTTGTCTCTCGTCCAAAGAAGACCACATTGGACCCACCGCTAAAGAGACCTAACGTTACCTCCTGGTGAGCTGCATGGTGACAATCTCCGTTTGTCCTTTCAGTTCACGTTGAACCCACCAAGAGCACCTTGCATACAAACGTAACATTCAACGCACACTGAGCACTTCTTACAGATAATATGTTGTTGAAACAGGAAGCTGCGTATGTTGACGGTGCTACACGGCATCCTTCCAGAGACATTGATCTACACAGGAAGCCATGTCGATGCTGGTGTTACACGGCATCCTTCCAGAGACATTGATCTACACAGGAAGCCATGTTGACGGTGCTACACGGCATCCTTCCAGAGACATTGATCTACACAGGAAGCCATGTCGATGCTGGTGTTACACGGCATCCTTTCCGGAGACATGGATCTTAGCCCCAACTGACTTGCTAACAAACACTAACAACGTCGAGCTACTGGTACGCGTGCTTTTCTTTTTTACTTTTGGATTGATTGAAATGACTCCCAGTTCATGGCAAATCATATTCTTAATAATAATATACCTGAACCACCCCTTTATTAACCCTTTCAGGTACATCATCCCTCACGTGACATTGGAGCTTTGATGATGATGTCATGATGGCGTGCGTACTGGCCGTTACAACCTGAAAGGGTTTAGCTACAGATGCTGCTGGTGTGGAAAGAAAAAAGAAACAGCCCTGTATGGTTTAGTCACCTGTGTTTTTTGATGTTGTTGTTGTTTTTTTTTTTTTTGCAGTATTCCAAATGACAATAGCGGTTTCATAAATCCAGCATTGTGGCTATAAAGTTATGATTCGAGAAAGGTCAACTGTGATCCTAGACCCGAGCCCAAAGGTGCAAATACAGCCAGTATAGTCCTGTTCCTCGAAAAACGAAAAAGAATGACGACACACCCACCGCAAGAGTGCGGGTTCCAAAGGTTCATGACTTTTTTTAGATTTTTTTTTCCCTTTTCCGACAAAAATGGAAGAGTAATTAATCCAGTAGTAGTTCATATATCCTTTTTGACAGTTGCTTCACGATTCTTCGTTAATGATCAGCATAGAGATATCCTGTATCTTCCGTGTGTGTGTGTGTTCGTGTGTGTGTGTGTGTTCGTGTGTTTGTGTGTGTGTGTGTAGTGTGTGTGTGTTCGTGTGTGTGTGTGTGTTCGTGTGTGTGTGTGTAGTGTGTGTGTGTTCGTGTGTGTGTGTGTGTGTGTGTGTAGTGTGTGTTCGTGTGTGAGAGGGAACAGGAAACAGTCAGTGAGATAAAGAGAACAGTTTTGCATGCACTCGTAGGGTGCATGTGTGTGTCTCACTCTTCAGCGTCCAGGACGCTACAAAATGTAGATAAAACAGGTTCCCCGTGATCCCAGGGCCCCCCGCTGTGGCAGTGGTGAATGTACAGATGTTTGGTGGGATGAAGACTCTCTCGCGGTACCAAGCGACCTGGAACACTGAAATCCTCTCAAATACATCCATCTACGGCCGGTTGATCTGAAACCAGGAAAGAGTCCCGAGACGGCAACCGTTTGTTCCTCAAAGATCAAAAACACGCAGTAGTATTTGAAAGATCTGGGTTTTTCGTGTCTTATAATACTGTGCGTGTTCCACAGCTGTCGTTTTGCCGCGGCACTACTGTTGGTACTGTCTGAGACGTCGATGGTCTAGCAGCGCTAGAACTTCTTATGGTGCAGAGGTCAGAGGTCAGAGGTGGACTCAATGCCTCGTCTGGTCGAGGGGAGGAGGATGCTCCCTTACTGACATTATCCTCTTGTTTTTTTTCAACAGGTTTCACCTGCTCTTTTTCTCTCTCTGTGTTTTTGCAGCCAACTAGCTCTCCTCCTCCTCCTCCTCTTCCCCTCCTTCCTCTGCCTCCCCATCCTCTAATACCTCCTCCTTTGTTTCATCTTCATTCTCCTCTTCTGCCTGCTCCTCCCCCTCCTCCTGCCCCTCCTCTTCTGCCTGCTCCTCCCCCTCCTCCTCCTCTTCTCCCTGCTCCCCCCCCTCTACCTGCTCCTCTACCTGCTCCTCCCCCTTCTCCTGCTCCTCCCCCTCTACCTGCTCCTCTACCTGCTCCTCCTCCTGCTCCTCCCCCTCTACTTGATCCTCCCCCTCTTGAACTAACGCCCCCTGCTCTCCGCTCTCTTCCTCGTTTTCCCCATCCTCTAATACCTCCTCCTTTGTTTCGTCTTCATTCTCCTCTTCTCCCTGCTCCCCCCCCTCCTCCTGCTCCTCCTCCTCCTCCACCTGCCCCTCCCCCTCTACTTGATCCTCCCCCTCTTGAACTAACGCCTCCTGCTCTCCGTCCTCTTCCTCGTTTTCCCCATCCTCTCCTCCTCCCTCCTCCTCCTTCTCTTCCTCTTCTTCTACTACACCATTCTCCTCTTCTTCTACTACACCATTCTCCTCTTCTTCTACTTCTGCTGCTTCCTCCACACCCTCCTCTCCCTCTCCCTCCACCTGCTCGCCCTCTCCTTCCTCCCTTTGCCCACTCTCCTCCTCCTCCTCTCCTTTTTCACCATTCTCCTCCTCTTCTCCTTCCTCCCTTTCGCCATTCTGCTCCCCTCCCTCCGCCTCCTCCTCCGTCCCCCCGTCCTCTCCTCGCTCAGTCTCACGACGCGCCTCCCCCTCTCCTCCCCCGGCCTCGTTCGCTTCCCCTTCTCTCGCCTCCTCCTCCTCCTCCTCGTCCTCCTCTTCCGTCTTGTCTCCGACGTTCTCCTCTGCCCCCTCCACCTCTCCACCTCCCTCCCCCTCCTCCTCCTCATCGCCGACGCCGTTCCGTTCGCCGTTGTTGTGATTCTCCTCGTCCTCCTCCTCCTCCTCCACCAGGTTATCCTCCTCGCCGTTCTCCTCTCCTCCGTGGCTCCTCCTCTTCCCCCGCCTCCCCCTCCCAACGTCGCCGTCGTCGTCGCCGCCGCGGTTAGCGTTCTGCCCGCGCGGCATGGCGGCCCCCCCTCCGCCGTCCCCCTCGTCGTCGCCCGGGTGAACGACGGCGTGGTGGTGGTTGTTGTGCTCCAGGTCCTCCAGGGTGAGGTCGAACTGGAAGCGCTCCTGCTGCAGGTGCTTGTCCGGGGGCGGGGAGGGCGACTGGGGCATGATGTTCTGGTACCACTCCCGGTTCTCCTCCAGGGTGTCCAGCAGCTCCTGGGCGTCCGGGTGCACCAGGTCGGCCCAGGTCTCCCACAGAGGGTGGACGATGTAGTCGATGAAGCCCACCTGGGGAGGGGGGAGAGAGAGAGAGAGGAGGGCGGGACGTCAGGCGTGAGACGACGAGCGCTCGGACAAAATGTGATGCACATTTTTAGGGGTGTAAGGGCTTGTGTCCATAGCGGACGTTTTATGAGTTGTGTCAGCTCCTTCCTGTCATTCATTTCTATGCTACAGGCGCGCTCCTCTTCCCAGCGCCGCGCCTCGTGTTTATGAGCTCTCGGCGGCAGCGTTTCTGGGGCGGAGCGCTCCCAGCGCATAAAGTTGAAACTAGTTCAACTTTTGGAAAGGAGCGCGCTCATCAAGGTAATCAACATCGAGGAAGGTGGCAGAGCCGCCCGCGGCAGTCGCGAGACCCAGGAAAACGCTCTGAGCTTTTTTTTCCTTTTTTTCAAAGCGGTCCGCCTTGAAAAAAACTTCCGCTATGGACACAAGCCCTAAAGGTACATGTATCAGTTTTTTTAGTCGACGGCGGACAACTGGGCAGGTCTCAGCTGCCCTGACTGTGGTGGGAAGTTTGTTCCACCATTGTGGAGTGAGGACCAAGAATAGCCTGTTTCTCTTTGATGACCCCCCCCCCCCCTCCCCCCTGACAATGTACAGTACTGTAACGTTCTGGGTTTCTGTCCTCTTCTAAGGACTGGAAATCCTACCGCCTTTCTGGAGTACTTCACCCTGTTCTATGTTATTGCACTGATTGACTGTCACCTCTGGTTTGCTGTCACTAATTGCTGCGTGTGGTATGTTAGGAATGTGGCTATATACAGTAGTAATCTCCTGTTCTCTGTCTCTTCCTCGGGTCTTCAAACAGTACCTGCATGCAGTCGGCCACAGGACAAGTGCTGGAACCTCTTGCCGCTGTTGTTATGATTTAATTCTCTTTGTTATCGTTACAGTATCCTTGCTCTTCTTATAATAAAGAGAACACACTTTTCGAGAAGAGCAACCACACATCTCCGTCTCCTTCTTCCTTCTACAATTGGAACTCAATTCCTACCGTGAACCGTAACACAGTACAGTACATTATCATGTGTATGTACTGTACATTATCAATCTGACTGTCATCCATGTAATTTTGAGATATGAAAGAAATATACTGTGACATTTTGAGACCCAGTTGGCGACACAACACTGTACCTCTCTCCACCACCAGTCACACTGCAGGAAAAAAGCTACAAACATTAACCCTGTCACTGCCACACTACCGAACGGTTAACCCTTTCACTGCGACAAAAATACAGCAGGTTAACCCTTTCACTGCCACACCACCGAACGATGAACCCTTTCACTGCGACAATACGGCAGGTTAACCCGTGCACTGCCACACACCACACATGGTTAACCCTTCCACTACCACGGTTAACCGTCTGTAGTGTGATAGTGAAAGGGTTAACCTTCTGTAGTGTGGTAGTGAAAGGGTTGTTAAGTCCTTCGGTTTCACCTAAAACTGAACGCCAGCGTGTTGTTTGTTAGCATTCATTCCTCATTCAAACCATGGAATTGCAGTGTCTCGTGGTTTAAAAAAATGCTAACAATGCTAACATGGCAATTCCTTAGTCCTTAGTCTGCATGGATGCATGTGTTACTACAGTACGCCTGTGTGCATGTTGGAGAGAAACAGAAAGCCCTGTTCCATACAGCCCTGCTTCCCTCGCCTTCCAGACGCCTCTGTGTTCACACGTTAAAACGTCTTCCTCCAGGCGTCACAGACATGCGTAGGTGTAAAGGGTTTACAGTAGGTAAGCCTATGTTTACATGTTTATGTCTATATGTTTATGTCTATATGCTTCTGTTGTGTTGTGTGTGTGTGTGTCGGTTCAGTTTCTGCTAGTAGAGGACGTAACCATGGAGACACTGTATCCATAAATGTCCTTTAATTAAACCACGGTGATCTTCTGAGATATTTGAATCTAGGGATGTCCGATATTATCGGCCTACCGATATTATCGGCCGATATCGGCATTAAAATATATATATATTTTTTTTACATTTCTATAACCTTTATTTACCCAGGCAAGCAAGTAAGAACAAATTCTGATTTTATTTATTGTCAAAAGTATGCATAATGTTGTGTTAATTCCACAACAAGAGATATGTAATGTTAATTACCTGAAATTATTCCGTTTTTTGGGGGGAGGGAAACCCTGCATATATCGGTATCGGTTGATGTCGGTTGATATCGGTATCGGAAATTAAGAGTTGGACAATATCGGTATATCGGTATCGGTAAAAAAGCCAATATCGAGCATCCCTAGTTGAATCTTATGTATCTGTAATTTCATTGGTGAATTCAAATAAATAATTGAATGTGTGTGTGTGCGCGTGCACGTGTGTTACCTGATTCTTCTCCACAGAGGCGGTGTGTTTGTCACACATGGCGCTGATCTCCATGCCCTTCTCCCGCTCTTTGTCTCCCTGCCTGAAGAACTCCTCCATGATCCTCTCCGTCCACTGCCTGTACACCGGCAGGGGCTTGGTGGGGTTGCTCAGGTCTGCACAGTGCACCATGTTCCTCAACACCTGCACGCACACGCACACACACACACACACACACACACACACCACACGCACACACACACACACACACACACACACACACACACACACACACACACACACGATTAGCCCATCTTGGTCTGTGTGTATATGTGGGTGCACACCCAGGTGGGTACAGGCATGGCCAGCCCTAGCACATTTGGTGTCCTACCTAGGTAAGCTTCACCCCTGGCGCCATATATATATATATATATTTCTTGGGCACAGTTTTTGGCACCCCCCTCTGGGTGGCGCTCTAGCCCACCGCCTATGTGGCCTACACAGGAAGCGCCGCCCCTGGGTACAGGGTACTAGCTATAGCGTTGCCATCCAAGCTGCTGTTGTCGTCCACATTACAAAGTTATCGGTTCTTCTTACCATTTCTGACAGTGTGTCTAATATAAAGGGTTCGGTTGGAAGACTATATAGTAGCAGAATAGCAAATGTACTTTTTGGGGCTGCATAGCCTCACTATGCATATAATTCACTATATGTATACGTAATGATTTATTACTGTGTTAAGGAATCACGACCATAACCTGTATACGCTCTGTGTAGTGTTCCGTAACCTGTATACATTCTGTGATAGTGTTCCATAACCTGTATACGCTCTGTGTAGTGTTCCGTAACCTGTATATGTTCTGTGATAGTTAGGGCTGACCCCTATTAATCGATTAGTCGACTAATCGGTCGAAAGGAGCCGTAGTCGACTGGCCAACCTCTTAGTCGAATATAATAATAAAAAATAAAAATAAATATATATATATTTTTTTATCATTCTTTCCAAAAGAAAAGAGGCCTAGAAGCATGGCTAACGCTAATGGCATGCATACCAGAGGCTAACTGCCTAAGAAAACAGGCACAGAGGCACTGAAAGAGGATTTCACCCGTCTAATGAACACACTAGACTAGACAAATATCAAGATGTATCCATCAGTGGACCAATTGCATGCTTTTGCAGAGGACAAGGAGCCTTCAGTCGACTCCTTCA